>NW_021850397.1:437361-446242 GCF_003651465.1 Formica exsecta
TATTATAATATAGATAAACATACTTTTTATGTGTCTTTTCTTATAAAGAATTTGGAATAATATTCTTTTTCTAAATATATCTATAATAATTAATATCTATTTATATTATTTTTTGGCATGTAATTTTATTCAAGTTGTAAAAGAGAGATTGCGAAGAATATTTGTGGCGCTGACGTCATAACACGTGTTTGGTACTTCTCTATATTCTTCCCGCTTCCGTTTCTGAAAGCTTGTGTACGGTTTCTCGAGGTTTTACAATTTTTTATCCAAATATCTATTTAATCTGGTCAAATAAAGACATGTTCAAAGAATCGCGACTTTTCTATTGATTATAATAGTTAATTCTTTATATTTTCTCATGATTAGAATATATATAAAACCCTGTAGAGAAATGATAGTTTCTTTCACGACTTACTTAACCTCAATAGCTGATTTATAGTATAATCTTTTTTTTAAATAATCGATTATTCTTACAGATAGAAAGAAATAAATCCAGAAAATGGCCAAGTCAAAGAATCACACAAATCACAATCAGAGTAAGTATACAATCTTACAGTTAATTATAAAAATTACGTTTCTAAATATTGAAATATCCTAACCAAGATATGTATAATTTTTAAATATTCTGGTGATGACATTAAATACAATGAAATATATATTTCACAAATTGAACAAGTTTTTATTAATTGTTTTTATTAATTTGTATTTTTTTATAGATCGTAAAGCTCATCGTAATGGCATCAAGAAGCCTAAGAGGTACAGACACGAATCCACACTTGGTGTAAGTTTTATATTGAAATGTTTTATTGTGCCCTTATATATACTTAAATGTTTTCTATTTCCTATACTATTTAATCAAATTAGAATTATCTAAAATATTGTATAAAACATTACTTAGTAAAAAATACAAATAGTACATGTTATCGATAATTAATGTAATTTGAGATCTTGTTGCAATTTTGCTTTTAAAATTATATATGTATCTTTTATGTTCATTTTTCAGATGGATTTGAAATTCCTGAGGAATCAGCGCTTTGCCAAGAAGCATAATCTTAAACCGAAGGCTCAAATAAAGAGGGCAGAGCAGCGAAAAGCTCTTCGTGAAGCTAAAAAACAGACATAAATACATTATGTAAACTATAATGATTTTATTAAAATAAATTTTAAAAACTTGCTCTCGTAAAAAAAATCCAAAATCTTATCCTACATCTCTATAATTTCCGAGTTTTATATTCTTGTACGATACAATCTAGAAAAAGTATACATATGAGATAATTCAAAATGAAAATTTTGTAGATATAAAATAACAGAATAGCTCAAAATATCGCGGGTTTTATATATTTTTCATCGTTTTGTATACTTGATGGTTTAGGAACTGTATAAAATTATACAGTTATATTATATCAATATGGCCGCGGAACAGGTTAAACTAGACACATGCGATTTTTCCACGAAATTCGAGATAAATAATTCGACGAAACCGAAGAGAATTCTATTGTTTAGCGGCAAGAGAAAGTCCGGAAAGGATTATATCACTGATAATTTGCATAAAAGGTATTGTCCATCTCCAGTATTTTGTAATCAATAATAATGTAGAGATACACACTATTCCACATAAAAATTTAATATTAAGTTATTAAGGCAAAGTACTTTAAAAAGGTAATGATAAAATCAAATCATATTAAAAGTGTATTTCCTAGTTTTTAATTATAGAATCAATTGTTTGTTAGCGCAGAAAGATAAAAATAATATTTTAAGTACAATCTATATCAATTTCAGAATTGGTTCGCAAAGGAGTGTAATTATACGATTATCAGGGCCTATAAAAACGCACTGGGCAAAATCTTTGAATCTTGATATCAACCAATTACTGGGACATGGAGAATACAAGGAAAAATATCGACTTGATATGGTTAAGTGGGGAGAAGATATGCGAAAGAAAGATTATGGCTACTTTTGTCGTGCTGCTATTGATATGTATAATGGTACAGCAAACTCTTCATATTAAACAGTTAGAATATGTATATAATGTTTGTATATATAAGATTTATAGAAAAAAAAGTTTTATACAAAAATGTGTGTTTAAATAAATATTCTTCACAGCAAGGGGTAAGCCAGTGTGGATAATAAGTGATATTAGAAGAAAGACTGATATTAAGTGGTTTATGGAAAATTTTGGAGATTTATGTAAAAATATACATATAGCCTGCTCTGAGGAAGTTAGACAAAAACGTGGCTGGATCTTTACACCAAGTAAGAAATAAGAAACTGTAATATATATAATAATTTCAAGAAGACTTGTATAACCTTCTTGAAAATAATTTCTCTACCATTTATAATTATAGGTATAGATGATTCAGAAACAGAGTGTGATTTGGACAATGTAAGTGATTGGGATTTGTTGCTGGAGAACAATGATGATAGTGATACAGAAGCTATACTGCAACAACTATTAGGACTAGTTAGCTAGCAGAAATTTTTCTATTTTGTCAAACGCACAATAAATAATATTTCACAACTTTACCAACTTTGTTTCCTTGAGCGAAGAAAAAGCTCTTGTAGCATTATTTCTAACAGAGTCTAGTAATAATTGTTATAAAAAGAAAATATTTTTGCAATGCAATAGGTATACGAAATAAATAAACGAAATAAATCTTATTATATTTTGATAAATACAAGCCTTTAAGATTGTAAATATTTATTGATATATTTATGTTGTAATATTTATAGATTGCAAATATTTCTCATTTGTACGATGCATACATAAATCATCATTGCAACATCAAAATTATCATTTTTATTGATTAAAATTAAAATAAGCGTGGAGTACACGACTGTGTGTGCGTGACTGTTTTGGCATTTTTAGAAAGCCTTTAACCAATCGCGAAAGTCATGTGTTATTTTGTACTGTATACTCATGCTTCGTTTTTTTGCACGCTTGCGAACTGCAAATAAATAGAAAACAATATAAAAAACACATACACAAATTTCGCTGTACATAAATTGAAAGCAACATGGCTCCTGTGATTAGTGCTGGTGGTTAGGATCATGTGCGGATAACATGACTTAATTAAATAGTTCTTTATTACAATAAAGCGAAATTTATAACATTTTAATGTATATCTTTCGTGCAAAACATTCTTTGAGGAAGTGTACAGATCGTATACAATATCTGTTTTAAAGTAATTTTAATCGAAATATACATCTGATCGTGAGTGTGTAACTGTCAAAGACAAATCATTGTAATTATATTAGTCATTTAAATTATTATAATTAGTATATGTTATATATTGTTAGGTTTAAAAAATTTTAATATTTTTATGACATTTTTGCCATATATTAATTTTTTGTTTTCAATTTCATGCCTGCATTTGGGATCAATTTCTTGTACAATAATGTCACACTTTTTGTTCTTATCCTTGCATAATAACGTGTCAAAAATATCGATATAAATTAATTAAAGAATAAGATCCATTGGAATAATGGAACACACGATTCCATCCGATATCCTTGACGATCTCAGCAGGTTAGTTTCTACACAATATTAGATTATAACAATATTAATGCTTAATGGAGAGAACATTTACACAATTGAATCACATGTATTTTTTCAGAGTATAATCAGAATTTATAACATATCATATTTAAACTTGTTCTTTGCAGTCGATTTATCATTAATGTCCCTGAGGAAGAAAGGAAAGACTTGGTGCGAATTTGCTTCCAAATTGAATTGGCACATTGGTTTTACCTTGACTTCTACTGCACAGAGGAGAATCCTAAATTAAGATCATGTAACATGAAGGAATTTGCCACCCATATATTCCAGCACATACCTTTTTTGAAGCCACATCTGCAGCATATTGATGCTGTTCTCGACCAATGGAGAGAATACAAGCAGAATGTGCCAACATTTGGAGCGATTGTGCTAAATGAGGACATGACCAAGGTGCTGTTGGTGCAGAGCTACTGGGCAAAGAACAGCTGGAGTTTTCCCAAAGGAAAAGTAAATGAGGATGAGGAGCCTTTTCTTTGCGCCATTCGAGAAGTGCTGGAAGAAACTGGTTTTGATATATCTAATTTGATAGATAAAAACGAATATATTGAATCTATAATAAATGATCAAGTAGTGAGACTGTACATTATCTCGGGTGTGCAAAAAGATACAAAGTTCCAACCGAAAACGCGGAAAGAAATAAAAAATGTCGAGTGGTTTTCTGTGGTAGATTTGCCCAATACTAAGAAAGATATGACTCCTAAAGTGAAAATTGGCGTTGGACCAAACGCGTTTTTTATGGTTGTACCTTTTGTCAAGTAAGTAATTAATCTCTCTAATAATTATCTATAAAACCCATATATTTATTGAAAAATTGTGTTACATATGTATTTTAATATCGCTCTTTCATCCAGACGGGTGAAGCGGTGGATTCAAGAGAAACAGCAACGTGAAAAAAATGCCATTATGACCGTCCGAAGACAAAGGCATAAATCGTTGGGAGAAGTCGAGACGGTTTCGAAGAGCAAACGACA
The DNA here is from genome assembly GCF_003651465.1 of Formica exsecta. Classification (NCBI taxonomy): domain Eukaryota; kingdom Metazoa; phylum Arthropoda; class Insecta; order Hymenoptera; family Formicidae; genus Formica; species Formica exsecta. The sequence goes on from NW_021850397.1 coordinate 441,889, forward strand.
GCAGATACTTTTCCATAATTTTTCCACTTGCCCACCACAAGTAGGCCTTCACATCTTGTATCTTTATTTCTCTCTTTTTATGTTCTATAAACTAATTCTCGCTCCATTTACAGAGTGAAGTTCCAGATTTTAAGATCAACCGTCAATCGAACATCTCTCCGGCTCGCAATCGTCGTGGTACAAGTGACAATAAGAAAGACGCTGTATCGAAAGCAGCCTTTAAACGGAATCTATTTGGAGATCACGAAGAAACTCAATCACAGGGTCTCGCTAGACATTTGATAGACAGCCCTGCTCAGCCATGCTCATTTCTAATCGATCCTGCGATCCAGTCAATCAAGTACAATGATTTCAATTACAAAGCTCAATCTTGGGAAGAAGTAAAAGGTAAACTTACTAGTTAAAGATGATCTCTCTTCTATTTATAGCTTAATATTCCGCACTTAGAAGAATATATGTTATAAATAATACATTTTAACGATAATCTAAGTCATATAAATATGCTTACCTTCTAATATATATGTATATTTCAATAACAATCTCCGATATTATTATTAGTACTGCATGAAAATTTTTTTCATCCAGACTGTCGCAAGAAAAGCCTACCAGAGGGAAATATTAAGGCGTTACTGTTTGGAGAAGCTGCACGCAAATTACAAAAGGATTTTACAACCGTTTCATCGCTTCCTTTTATAAATGTAGAACACGACGATTCACCGCTTTTAACGAAGAATTACATGGATTATCAAGATCTTTCTGCTGCTGATTTTTATTTAGAGAGTTGGAAGAATTTTAAATTTGATAGACAAGAAATACTGAAAACTCTAGAGTCATTATGTATATAATAATTCGGAAGAATGGATTACCAGAAGTATAGATATATTAATCTCTAGGAGAGCAGGAACTTTCGATCTCTGCAGATTACGAAAAGTTATTGCACGTTTAAAACGTGTTATTATTTCTAATTATCATTTATATTATTCAATATCCTTCTAATATTGATTTAAATTTGAATTTGTTTCAATTTTTGATCTCTCTTGTATATATTTATCTTACTATATACATACTATATATATATATTATCCGAACATAAGCCTCTCTATCCTATAACGTGATGATAAATTTAGTGGAAATTCATATGCTTTGAATTTACCGTTATATGAAAACTGATTACAGAGAAAAGAAGCCGTATGTCGCGTAAATAAGATTTTAAAAGTATTTTATACTTTTAAATTTGAAACAAAATAAAGTTTCAATTTAGCAGTCTATTAAGAGCTGGATGATAGTGCATCAGTTTCACAGAAAATTAATTTTTCTTTGAAACTGATTAATGTACACGGGGCACAAATTTTTCTTCGTCCTATACCAAGTATAAATAAATCTCAATAACCTGCTGAATTCAAATTTGTGTTTTGTTGCTTTTTAACCAAATCTTTATAATTTAGTATTTTCGATATGATAAACTTTAAGAAACAGGTTATTCTTAAATCATGTCATACAAATAATGGTGGTAATCCATTTATAACTATAGAAAGACAATTACAGCGCATAAATAATATATTGTACATTTTGGTTTTGATATCAGCACTTTCTTGCTGAAATTGTTATAATCTTTCTTTTCTTTTTCTTTTTTTTTTTTTTTACCGAATCGACGTTAAATTAGCATTAATCAAAGTAACATCTATTAACGTATAATGTATTTGAAGAGAATATTGAGGACTATTATCAGGACACAGAGGATTAACACAATTTGACCGATAAAATAGAGTAATTTTTCAAAGACATGACTGCCAGTCTGCACACTTCTGATAATTTCGTTATTCAAGTCAAAGACTATTTTACTTTCTTCGATAAGTTTATTTTTCGTGTCCTCATCCAATGTCTCCGCGATTCTATTCATAGATTCGCGTAAGTCCCTCTTCAATTGAAATATACTGTTTTGTCCAAAGTCTGTAACATTGTTACCATCACTCGGTGGTGGTGATTTAAAAAGCGAGATCTTTTGCATGAGTTGCCGTTTTTTGCGCAGAATAATACCGCCACTAAGGAGACCCATGTAAAGATGATAAATGTACGCCATTAGTAGAGTAGGATCCGTATCTTCTACTTCTCTCAAACGCATCAGATATTTGGTGACACTATCCCTAAAACATTTGTGAAAAATTACATTTGAAAACATTTTTTTATAATAATTAAATTATTACCAAATTACTATTGTAAAAGACTGACATTTGTATTATTGTATTATAAGTGGAAGAAAACAAGTGGCAGAACTTTCATTGTAACATTATATATGTATTCTATTATACATAATGTATACCTAGGACTATAGTTCTTTCTCCACCCTTTCCCCAAGTAATGATCAAGATCTCGCTCAAAAGCTTCTGTACGTTGAAGCTCACTGAGTGGAAGTAATCCAATTTTGGTGTTTCTTAATCTAATCATTGCACCCTCTAAGTAGCGGAAGATCTCGTAGAAAACCAGAAGCCCATCACCCCATACAGAATTATCGAGAAACCCTAATTGGAGTACATAAAACTACAATACAAAGCTAGAATTATAGTCATTGCACTAGTGTAACGATTAATATGCAACCTAATAATGCAACCTAAAGAATAATTTCTACGCTGTAACAAATGCATGTGTAAACACAAATTTATATAATATTTAGAGCATTTATATAAGCACTTAATGTTAAATCACCAGATTTTTATTATTTATATACTGTCAACACATTTGCCAAGTCAAAGATTTTAAAAAATAACAAATAATAATTGCTGAAATTTACACCCAACATATAGAAACAGAAAAGCTAGAATAAGATATAAAACTCATGTTTATGATGCTTTTGTCATCTTGTGAAAAAATCTTTGTCTTAGCAGTGTGCAATCACGTATGCACAATTTATACCGACATCCAAATTAGAACCCCAATATTTATAACATTTTGAAAACCCTTCGCGGTATCCTGTGGTTCTTACCGAATGCCAATTTCGCGTTCACTAGAGCATCGCTGATTGCGTGTATTCCTCTGGTGGCTTTTGCCATTTTCTTGCAAAAGTTCTCCTCTTCCTTGCTCGGCATTTCGGCGGTACGCAGGATAACGGGTGTTCACGAAGAAGTCTTTTGTCGCGCTTTTGTCAAGATTTTGTAGGATCGTCGTCTCACAACATCATATCGTTAACTTCCCGCGCGTTCCTTCGAGTTGTCACGTGAAAATTTTGTCGTGGAAACACTACGTTCATAACATCGACATCCATCATCGGCCGCCCCTGCGCACTAACGCGGTCACGTGTTCGTGTTCGTATCGTAAGCTTAAAGCACGAATGCGAGATATCGATACTCATTATCGGCGCAAAATCATCGCCCTTTGTTGTTGCTTATTATGATCTTTATTTTTCCTATATTCTTCGTACTTTTCTTTTTTCTCTAAATTAGAACATTATACAAGCGTTTTCAACTTAAGGTCTGAAGAAATAAAAGAAAGAGAGTACATATTTGGCATACATTTATTTTACAATCATAGCAATCTATTATCCAATAATTTAATGGCAAAAAAGTGCTATATTTTGGAACATCCTTATGCAGATTTTACAGAAAATAAGATTGTAGTATTATCAGCTTTATTAATGTCTTCCAGTGACACGATCTACTATCGTTTGCGTTAGCACCCTTTCTGCCACGTTTCGCGCTAAATTCGTCAGTTGATCTCGAATACCAGGACGTTTGGTGGTGGTCATATAATTTTGACCTGGATAATATCCTTCTTGATAACGTCCTTGTGGATAATTTTGTGGATAACCTTGATTTGCATACGGAGGACGTTGTTGATTATTATATGCTGGATACCCTGAAGAAGGATATCCTGCATTTTGAGACGGATAATTACTGCGAGATGGATTTCTTTCCGGATATACTGATGGATAGCTTGGATAGCTTGGATAGGCAGCATTTACAGTACTAGCGTCAGTTCGTCTAACAGTTTGTTCGCTATTACTGCTTGGATATCCAGATCTTGTTGGATAACCAGAACTGCCTCTCGATGGGTAACCGGGAAGTCCGCTTGAAGGATAACCTGATGATCCGCTGGAGGGATAACCGGATGATCTGCTGGAGGGATAACCGGATGATCCGCTGGAGGGATAGCCGGATGATCCGCTGGAGGGATAACCGGATGATCTGCTGGAGGGATAACCGGATGATCCGCTGGAGGGATAGCCGGATGATCCGCTGGAGGGATAACCGGATGATCTGCTGGAGGGATAACCGGATGATCCGCTGGAGGGATAGCCGGATGATCCGCTGGAGGGATAACCGGATGATCTGCTGGAGGGATAACCGGATGATCCGCTGGA
>NW_021850397.1:453899-457672 GCF_003651465.1 Formica exsecta
ACCGCTTTTAACGAAGAATTACATGGATTATCAAGATCTTTCTGCTGCTGATTTTTATTTAGAGAGTTGGAAGAATTTTAAATTTGATAGACAAGAAATACTGAAAACTCTAGAGTCATTATGTATATAATAATTCGGAAGAATGGATTACCAGAAGTATAGATATATTAATCTCTAGGAGAGCAGGAACTTTCGATCTCTGCAGATTACGAAAAGTTATTGCACGTTTAAAACGTGTTATTATTTCTAATTATCATTTATATTATTCAATATCCTTCTAATATTGATTTAAATTTGAATTTGTTTCAATTTTTGATCTCTCTTGTATATATTTATCTTACTATATACATACTATATATATATATTATCCGAACATAAGCCTCTCTATCCTATAACGTGATGATAAATTTAGTGGAAATTCATATGCTTTGAATTTACCGTTATATGAAAACTGATTACAGAGAAAAGAAGCCGTATGTCGCGTAAATAAGATTTTAAAAGTATTTTATACTTTTAAATTTGAAACAAAATAAAGTTTCAATTTAGCAGTCTATTAAGAGCTGGATGATAGTGCATCAGTTTCACAGAAAATTAATTTTTCTTTGAAACTGATTAATGTACACGGGGCACAAATTTTTCTTCGTCCTATACCAAGTATAAATAAATCTCAATAACCTGCTGAATTCAAATTTGTGTTTTGTTGCTTTTTAACCAAATCTTTATAATTTAGTATTTTCGATATGATAAACTTTAAGAAACAGGTTATTCTTAAATCATGTCATACAAATAATGGTGGTAATCCATTTATAACTATAGAAAGACAATTACAGCGCATAAATAATATATTGTACATTTTGGTTTTGATATCAGCACTTTCTTGCTGAAATTGTTATAATCTTTCTTTTCTTTTTCTTTTTTTTTTTTTTTACCGAATCGACGTTAAATTAGCATTAATCAAAGTAACATCTATTAACGTATAATGTATTTGAAGAGAATATTGAGGACTATTATCAGGACACAGAGGATTAACACAATTTGACCGATAAAATAGAGTAATTTTTCAAAGACATGACTGCCAGTCTGCACACTTCTGATAATTTCGTTATTCAAGTCAAAGACTATTTTACTTTCTTCGATAAGTTTATTTTTCGTGTCCTCATCCAATGTCTCCGCGATTCTATTCATAGATTCGCGTAAGTCCCTCTTCAATTGAAATATACTGTTTTGTCCAAAGTCTGTAACATTGTTACCATCACTCGGTGGTGGTGATTTAAAAAGCGAGATCTTTTGCATGAGTTGCCGTTTTTTGCGCAGAATAATACCGCCACTAAGGAGACCCATGTAAAGATGATAAATGTACGCCATTAGTAGAGTAGGATCCGTATCTTCTACTTCTCTCAAACGCATCAGATATTTGGTGACACTATCCCTAAAACATTTGTGAAAAATTACATTTGAAAACATTTTTTTATAATAATTAAATTATTACCAAATTACTATTGTAAAAGACTGACATTTGTATTATTGTATTATAAGTGGAAGAAAACAAGTGGCAGAACTTTCATTGTAACATTATATATGTATTCTATTATACATAATGTATACCTAGGACTATAGTTCTTTCTCCACCCTTTCCCCAAGTAATGATCAAGATCTCGCTCAAAAGCTTCTGTACGTTGAAGCTCACTGAGTGGAAGTAATCCAATTTTGGTGTTTCTTAATCTAATCATTGCACCCTCTAAGTAGCGGAAGATCTCGTAGAAAACCAGAAGCCCATCACCCCATACAGAATTATCGAGAAACCCTAATTGGAGTACATAAAACTACAATACAAAGCTAGAATTATAGTCATTGCACTAGTGTAACGATTAATATGCAACCTAATAATGCAACCTAAAGAATAATTTCTACGCTGTAACAAATGCATGTGTAAACACAAATTTATATAATATTTAGAGCATTTATATAAGCACTTAATGTTAAATCACCAGATTTTTATTATTTATATACTGTCAACACATTTGCCAAGTCAAAGATTTTAAAAAATAACAAATAATAATTGCTGAAATTTACACCCAACATATAGAAACAGAAAAGCTAGAATAAGATATAAAACTCATGTTTATGATACTTTTGTCATCTTGTGAAAAAATCTTTGTCTTAGCAGTGTGCAATCACGTATGCACAATTTATACCGACATCCAAATTAGAACCCCAATATTTATAACATTTTGAAAACCCTTCGCGGTATTCTGTGGTTCTTACCGAATGCCAATTTCGCGTTCACTAGAGCATCGCTGATTGCGTGTATTCCTCTGGTGGCTTTTGCCATTTTCTTGCAAAAGTTCTCCTCTTCCTTGCTCGGCATTTCGGCGGTACGCAGGATAACGGGTGTTCACGAAGAAGTCTTTTGTCGCGCTTTTGTCAAGATTTTGTAGGATCGTCGTCTCACAACATCATATCGTTAACTTCCCGCGCGTTCCTTCGAGTTGTCACGTGAAAATTTTGTCGTGGAAACACTACGTTCATAACATCGACATCCATCATCGGCCGCCCCTGCGCACTAACGCGGTCACGTGTTCGTGTTCGTATCGTAAGCTTAAAGCACGAATGCGAGATATCGATACTCATTATCGGCGCAAAATCATCGCCCTTTGTTGTTGCTTATTATGATCTTTATTTTTCCTATATTCTTCGTACTTTTCTTTTTTCTCTAAATTAGAACATTATACAAGCGTTTTCAACTTAAGGTCTGAAGAAATAAAAGAAAGAGAGTACATATTTGGCATACATTTATTTTACAATCATAGCAATCTATTATCCAATAATTTAATGGCAAAAAAGTGCTATATTTTGGAACATCCTTATGCAGATTTTACAGAAAATAAGATTGTAGTATTATCAGCTTTATTAATGTCTTCCAGTGACACGATCTACTATCGTTTGCGTTAGCACCCTTTCTGCCACGTTTCGCGCTAAATTCGTCAGTTGATCTCGAATACCAGGACGTTTGGTGGTGGTCATATAATTTTGACCTGGATAATATCCTTCTTGATAACGTCCTTGTGGATAATTTTGTGGATAACCTTGATTTGCATACGGAGGACGTTGTTGATTATTATATGCTGGATACCCTGAAGAAGGATATCCTGCATTTTGAGACGGATAATTACTGCGAGATGGATTTCTTTCCGGATATACTGATGGATAGCTTGGATAGCTTGGATAGGCAGCATTTACAGTACTAGCGTCAGTTCGTCTAACAGTTTGTTCGCTATTACTGCTTGGATATCCAGATCTTGTTGGATAACCAGAACTGCCTCTCGATGGGTAACCGGGAAGTCCGCTTGAAGGATAACCTGATGATCCGCTGGAGGGATAACCGGATGATCCGCTGGAGGGATAGCCGGATGATCCGCTCGAAGGATAACCGGATGATCCGCTGGAGGGATAGCCGGATGATCCGCTGGAGGGATAACCGGATGATCTGCTGGAGGGATAACCGGATGATCCGCTGGATGGATAACCGGATGCGCCACTGGAAGGATAACCGGATGATCCGCTGGATGGATAACCGGATGAGCCGCTGGAAGGATAACTAGATGAGCCGCTGGACGGATAACCGGATGAGCCGCTGGAGGGATAACCGGATGAGCCGCTGGAGGGATAACCAGACGATCCACTGGATGGATAACCGGATGATCCGCTAGAAGGATAACCGGATGATCCACTGGAGGGGTAACCAGAGCGGGGTTGATTTGTCGATGTAGAAT
>NW_021850397.1:458004-481514 GCF_003651465.1 Formica exsecta
CGATGTAGAATCGGAAGAGCCAGAACTTGGGTAACCACTACTACTGGGATATCCAGAGCCAGACGGATATCCAGAAGATTTAGGATACAATTGACCGTCCGAATTTCTAGAAGTATCTGAAGGTTCAGCTTCTGTTTGATGACCAGTCTCTCGTTTTGGAATTGCTCGTGTCTCAATTTCGTCGTTTTCTGTGTACAGTAATAATAATAATAATAATAATAATAATAATAATAATAATATTTAAAATAAAATATTAAAAATTATTTAAAAAATCGTGTAATCATATATCTTTATAAAGAAACATCACTTTCAATGAGTTTTTCATATCTGTCATGCATATATGCAAACGTGATTTATACTATACATGCATTGCGAATGTATTTTGTAAAAACATGTTAAATAAACAGATGCGATAACCATGTTATATCTATGATTGCGAGTCGAAGATTTGAATAGTTGAAAAAGCAATTGCCTAACAAAAGTATAAAACCCAGTTTTGGTTTCCGGTCCTCACTCCGCACAGGGAAAGAAATTTTGAATAGAGATATAAATACTCACTGTGATGAAAAACTAACAGGTGTAATATTTACCTTGAAAATTTAACTTAACACCGCTTACAATTAGATATGAAATCAAACAGTTAATAGAAACTATAATTACCAGCAGGTCAATGCAATTTCAAAGTAAATATAAATATGCAAGAATTTCATTTATAAAACGATTATAAATGAATATTTATTTCAATTATTTGCAATCAGTATTACATTATATTTGTCCTTTTTGTATAACAAGACTAGTTATATAATTTCATATTATATACGTATGTAAACGATATAAACATCAATTGGCACCCATTTTATATTAATATTTTGCAGTTAGTTGTATAAGTAAAAGATATATAAATTGATTTTTAGCCAGAAAACGTCCAGACTCTGTTTCCATTACTATCCACATGAGTATGAGTCGCATAATAATTGTTTCCTGTTGGCACAGCAATTCTGCTAGAACTGGTCGGTCGAGGTTGACGATCATCGCCGAACAAGCGATTGAAGATGGAACCGTCGCCTACAGTGTTTCGGGTACCGGAGTGACCGCTATATCTTCCCCCGTTTGACGAAGATCTAGGCGGCGGTGATGGAGCTCTTGGTGTCGTTCGATATGAAAGAATGGAGCCGTCACCTACGGTATTCCTGGAGCCTAAGTGACCGCTATATCTTCCCCCATATGACGAAGATCTAGGAGGCGGCGATGGAACTCTTGGTGTCGTTCGATATGATACTTGTCCCGGAGGTAATGCTGTTGAATCACATGATGAGAAAAGGGACTAATACAAAAAGCAAGATCTTTTTGTGTTATAAAATCTCTGCTAATTATTAACTGTGACTGTTCCTTGTAACAAGATAATAGATGTGATACATAAAACGTCGTACGATTATTACATTATTCTTAATAACTATAATTATTTGTTTTTTATATATTGTTTTTATAAAAGAAACGATAGAGCTATACTTCACCAAATTTATAATGAATATATATATATATGCACATATACATAAAAGATATTACAAATAAATACAATTTTCTTCACGTGTATTAATCCACACGAGCAACGCTGTCTATTCTTTTTGTACTACAATAATTGGTATATATTATTGTTATATTAAATGAATTTGCATGCAAGATAATTATGCTCTATTTGTAAATAGAGATATTTATAATGTCCGTTTGTTTTTACTAGAGTATTGCCATACAAGTCTCGATCTTAGAAGTAAACAATTTCATTAACATTTCTCTTATTCAATCCATATCACTATGGGACATTTAATCTCTTTCTCTTTCTTTCTTTTCAATTTCAAAACATATTGTATTACATGATAAATTAATTTTTCATAAAATTGATTTATTAAAATAAAGTAAGATTTTTTTTACATGATAATCCATAAATACAAGTAATCCACACAATCAATGATCACAAATCAAATTAATATATTATTTTTATAGTTTTAGTTATTATATAGTATCTGAAAAAATAGAAGAGAATGACTGTTTAAACACACAAATAAATTTACAAATTAGTAACATATTTGTAAGGTCTTTACATAAAAAATTTGCTAACTAACGACTCTCTAGTTCTCTTAAAGAAAAATTACTTTTAAAATTTATTTTAATTAATATGTGATATAATTGCTTACAAAAATATTATAATTATGTAATGCAACAAAATATTCCTGTAATCTGTAATTCATTAGAATTGTTAAAAAATATGAATAACAAAATAAAAATGTAATAAATATGCTTATTTCTATGTGTATGTGTTTGCACGATGCACTCGAGTACTTTTAAATAAAAAAAAGAAAAAAGAAACACGAGATATGATTCGATACAATAAGACGCAATAACTCACTTACGCATTATGATAGCGCATGAGATAACACGTGTCAAAGTTGAAGCTGATAACCCGTTCGTTTGTAAAATCTGTCTATCACATCTTGAATAAAAATCGTTCATAAAATGTTTTAAATCGCCGAAACGAAAAAATGAAATGAAGAAATAGAGAGTGTAACTTATTGAAAATCTTATTCTAAAAGTACTTCTTATAAATCGTAAGCATGCATGCATATAATTATGCACGAAATATATATTTTCATAGAGTTTTATTATTCAATTGCTATATTCGATTTAATAGTTTCTATTGTACGTGAATATGATCATTGGTAATAAATTACAAGAATTTACTATTGATGTAAAATTTCTTTTTCTTTTCTCATAAAATAAATTATTCATCAAGAATAAACTCCTTTTTTCTAAATATTTTAAAATTATTTATAATCGATATATGTGTGCTCAACTTATAATTAATTCCAAATGTATATAATGATATAAAATATATAAGACAGAGTATTATATAAAACTATGTTTTTCATAAAATATTATTCGCGCGCTTGATTTATATATATTATAAAATACCTGTACAAAAATTTATTTTCTACATAATACTTTTCTTTGTAAAATAGTCATGGACGATATTCTGAAAATAAGATCGATAATAGCACAACAATAATAATACGAATAAAACACGACACGAACTTTCAATACTGAATCACCACGTCATCACAAGAAGAGGAAATAACCCGGAGAATACGACGAGAATCATAGAGGCAATTATTCCGACTGATGCAGCATTTTTACGATAAATTGAATTTGGATTATTGTATCCACGTTGATTCGGATAATTCTGATAAGGGTAGTTTTGATATCCCGGATACTGCTGCGGATAATTATGTTGCGGAGGATATCCTGCGTTTTGCGGATATACCGGCGGCTGTCCTGGTACAGGCATCCTGTTTTGAGTCGGGTACGGCGGGTATCCTAAATCCTGATGACGGCCGGCCTGGTTGGTTGATTGAGGTGGATATCCATTCCCGGAGGAACTACCAGGATACGGCGGATATCCTAGGTTGTTACCGTAAGAGGATCGGTGATGGTCGCTGTTGTCACCAGACGGATACGGCGGCTGTGGCGGAGCTGGAGGAGCGTTGGCGTTCGAATAGGGATTCGCATTGGGATTCACGTTGTTTCCGCTCACTCGTTCACCGTTCACGTAGGAAACACCAGCCGACTCATAGCCTGCAAGGATGCCCGTTTGCTTCGTGCTGTGCGTATTTTTTGTGCGTATTTTTTATGCGAATTTCAGTGCGAGTACACGAGACATTGCAAGATGATAGTCGGGTCGCGACAAAGTTTTCAGTTTCATTGTTATCGAACGCTTCAATTATTTATCTTACTTTTTTTGCTCTCAAGTTTGGATTGAGCAAGGATGATATAAAAAAATGTCTTTATTTAAAAGAGATATTTAAAATAATAAAAATTCAGAAAATAAAATGTCTTATTAAGCAGAGTATAAATGCATTTTTAAAGCAATTATAAATTTATATTTAAATACGAGATGTTCTTTCTTTCTGTAAAGGAAGAAGTATGTGTGTATAAAACAGCTCTGTATGCCTTCTTTTATATTACACATGACTAGTTTACACCCAGACAGCAAACTCACGTTATAATACACGTGAAGATTAGCTAAGCTATCGCCAGATCACATTATTTTAAATATTATAATCTCTGTCATATTATAACTCCTATATATTTATGTTATAAATTTAACACGTAATTAATTTCAAAAAACATTTTAAACTAATTTATCTCTCATAACTTTCTCTTTGCAAATTATTTTAGATAAAAGTAACATTCAATATTTATGTCATTATGTTTCATATAATATTTCATTACGTTTTTTTCGAATAATACGAATTGAACTAAAAAAGCGAATCGCTATTGAAAGAATAAATTTTAATAAAACTCAATAAATCTTTTAATAAAACCAATACAACGTTTTTTATGGATAAAGTATTTGTTGACTCAATACAAAGGCAGCTGCCATATTTAATAAATTTGATTTCTCCAACAAAGTAAACGGTTTAGGAAGAAAAAAATATTTTGTAAATAATATATATCAATGTAAAAGATAAAAATTATTCTGTTTATTGTATATCGTTAATATGATCCCCCCATGCATATAGTCTATAAGTGTATAGTAATTGGAAATATGTCAATTAATAATAGTTAATATATCATAGAATAGTTAGTAGTTAAATATAGTATATATCTCTTATATATAATAAAAATACTTAAATAATAGTAAATTAATCATAAATATTTTTTTATCAAAGACCTATTTGAATAACTCGTGGCGCCGAATAACTCTTGGCAAGACTTCGAATTAAAATAAAAAATTAAATAATGAGAAATCAATAGAGATATAATTCTACAAGAAACAAATATGGAATATTTTTAATATTAGATATATTTTTCCTTCCATCTTTTTTCTGAGGAATCATGCCTTCCTCATTCCAATTTCGCATTACATGCTATGAAATACATAAATTCCGCAATTATGAAGGCCCATCATTTTCATGAAAAATGTGAGATTCCATGATGACAAATTTATTCCTTTTTTATTGAACGAGTCGCAATTTTATCATGCGTTTCATGCAAATTTCTGTTTTCGCCGCTTTTACGTTTTCATGCTCGCAATGTATCGAGTATTATATGCCAAATAAAAAAAAGCAATTGTAAAAACTTACCTAATCCTGTGGACTTCCTCACACATTTTGGCGCACCATTTTCGTTCTTACAATATTCATTCTCTCCACAAACCATAGTCGTGCAACTTGCTCCTGCAATGAAATATTTTTTTATTTGTTACAATAATATGATATCAATATTATCATAAATATTCAAATATGATATGAAAATATAAAGTTGTATATTAACGGTATTACAATTATACTGAATAAAAAGTTAAAGAACTTTAAACAAACTAAAATTTACATTTAATTTTTTATTTATTTTCAAAAATAAACTGTTCTCTCTTTTTTTTATCAATTTAAATACATGCATATAAAAATTTAAGAAAAAATGCATTTCTGTTGAACTCATTCAAAGATCTCAATCATTTTTTTTAAATTAAATTAGATGCAAAATTAAAATATGCACATAAAGTAATAATGTATAAAGTTTAATCACATAATTCATTTAATAATTGCAAGTGCATCTTAAAGCTCTTAAACTAATATACTGAATAAAGAATTAAATAGCGCGAATTACTTTTCCATTATTTTTTGTAATAAAAAAATAAGTCACACTCGCGCGTGCATATACGCATCTCACGTGTGTTATCAATGTATTCAAACGTGTCGAGATTAATCAGAGCTAATCATCGTCATTTCTCACCACTTATCCTCTGACAGGTCGGATATCGCCCGCACTTGTCGGAATAGCCAGTGCAAGGATCCTCAGCCATCACGCATGTTTCATCACTACGGCAACCGATGTCATTGCAATTTCTTCCATATTCTAAAAATAAAAAAGAAGAACATACAAATATCTTCGCGATATTTCATTACAAAATATATTTTATTATTTTTTATTATAAATGTATAATTTAATTTTTATTATATAATTTACATTTATATTATATTTTGTTATTCAATAAAATGCGGTATTTTATACTTATTATACTTACTGTTATAAGAAGCCGTATCTGGAACAATGGTAATTATCAGCAACGTCCCGAAAAGGACGCTGAACATAGTGCGTGAAAACATTTTCTGGAAATAAAATCGAAATAAAAATGTTAATATCATGATATATTTCGTTAGTTCATCTTCTATTGATGTTTTCAATTCATTTTTCTATTACATCATAAAAAGCGATGGTGAATTGAAAACACACACATATATAATCGAACGTTTCCCATTGAAATTTTTTAAAGAATCGGCAGGTGCGAGCAGCGGTATATATTATATATATTATAGAGCAAGGATGAATTTTGAAACTTAAGAACCCACGTGGCGTTGCATGGCTCTTTATATACATTGTTCTTATATAAACGTCATGAAATGACGTTGATATGTTTTTTATATTGTAGAGATTTTATGACAGTCCGCGTGAGCATCGCATTTGGTACTTGGCAGTATTCTTGTACCATCGCTATCCTTGGATCGAGCGTGATTTTGGCCGCGTTGATATGTTTTTTATATTGTAGAGATTTTATGACAGTCCGTGAGCATCGCATTTGGTACTTGGCAGTATTCTTGTACCATCGCTATCCTTGGATCGAGCGTGACGCAGTATCGTGTTCGAAGGTTGGAGACCCATAACACGCTCACGGCGATCTTTTATATACCCGCTATTGCCGGAAAAATCGCAAATAAATTAGAAATCGATGCGAGAAATATGACGATCCGCTTCTACTACGCGAAGAATCGCATCGATCATCCGAAAGAAGCCACGTTTTTTTACAAGGAAAGTTAAAAGAAATTGCGCAAAGAAAATGCCTATTATCTGCGTTCGCATATCAATGCGTTTCACTGTAATTCTTTTCATTATTTTGCAACGAATAACACACAATAATAATTGATATTTAGAAATTATCGACTCATTATCTTCGGAATGAATTTATTTTACATACTGCGTTTCTGACACACAACTGGCTTGACGATGGAATATTTACCTATACATATATGTATGACAGTAATGTGTGTGTGTGTGTGTTGATGACATATCTCATAAAACTTTCTTTGTGTGAGAGAATGAAAGCTTATTATTAATCATCACTTACCTGTTTGTTTCCGAACTTTGTGGAGCTCTAATATTCTGCGTAGTCGTCACAGTAGTCGACGCGATACTAAAATCTGGCTCGACTGACTCCGAACTCCGACTCGACCAATACGGCTGCTTTTCTGACGCATTCGGGAGTTGGAGCGAGAGAAAACGATGGATCTTAGCAATAAGAGTGACGAAGATGTCAAAGAAGAAGGTCAAACGATTCGACGAAGGAGGGGAGGTAGACTATATATATGATGCACGTTCAGAAAAAATATTGCACGTGTGTGCAATATTGAGTGTGTGTATGTGTATGTGAAATTGATGATGTTGATACTGGAATTTTATGCGAAAATGCGCCAATTAATATTTAGTCATCAGTATATTTACTATTGTTTTTGTATCATACTCTACGCCTATTTTTTATATAAATTGTTTTCATAATTTTCTCTTATATATAAATATAAAATAGATTATCATCCAGAAAAAAAATATGGTATAATTATTTTGATCATTCATAAATAAATAATATTAATTGTATATATTAATTGTATATTAAAATATCATATATTATATATAAATCAAGATTACACAAAATTACAATTTTCAAACTTTAATTTTTGTTAGCAAAGATCCTGCTTAGCGAAGATTCAAACCTTCTTAGCAGAAACTTGACCTCTATATGATATTGTAGAAATCTGCTGCGATTTGCTGAGAATCGTGGCTATATAGTTCCACGTTCATGTTTTATAAATGTAGTTAGCGTTACTGGTCGTCACCGGTCCCCGTCACATCTGTTTTTGACATGTTTAGCGTGATATTTAGAACTGTATCTTTTCGTGAATATATTTCTTCGAATTCAAGAGAAAGATTAAGATGTCAAAAATGAATTCGAAAGACAAGGATAATAAGACATTGCACGATAAACTGAAGCAGTTCTTTCGTATAAATAAAGGTAAGTATTTTATATTTCATATATATATATATATTTTCTCCCTTTTCGCATACAACTTTTGTTGCACCAGATATATTAATAATCGCACCGGCATTGCAGGAAGTTACAAGAGTCGCGAAGATTTCACTTTGACTCATGATATCGAGAAAGAAATTAGTCCCGATAGTCCAGTGCATCACCGTACCAAGGCGATCAAGGAACTTTCCGATGCAGTACTCAATCAACAATGGGAAGATGTATGTATACATGTGTATAAAAAATTATATCACATTATCTCGTAAATACTTCAAATGGAATAGAAATATTAAATAAAATATATATAATGTGTTTTATGTCTATATAACTTCCTCTATTACTCATACTAGAGAGCGGCAGAACGTCTGTGGAGCCTAGTCCAAGATTTACTCGCAAAGGATGTTCCTCGTGAATATAGGCATTTAACATTAAATTTCCTAAAATGTCTTGTACAAGGACAATATTCGAAACTTTCATCATTGATGCGTGTAAAATTTTTCATGGTTGTAAAGGAGTACGATATACCCGAGGATATTGGTCCTAGGTATTGCAATAAGTTGAAATATATATTATTTCATGATTCTTAAATTTTTGCGCCTCTTGTATATTGTATTTAAATATTTCAGATTGGAGTTGTTACAAACATTGACAGAACATGGGAAAGATATTTTGCATTTGGAAGAAAGAATGGGACCTTTCTTGTTAGAATGGATGCCTACGGTAACAGCTGGTGATGGAAAAAGAGGAGCCGAGTTCTTATCTCTTCTTGTAAATGTTATCAAATTTAACTCGGCTTACATCGACGAGGATATTGTATCTGGTCTTGTTCAGTAAATACTTTAACATTTTTCATCAGATTAAATCATTCAATGCAACAATTTATTATAAATATTATATTATATATTTCTTTCAGGTATATCTCCCATTTGTGTTATTATAGTAATAATACCGAAGTTGTTTCCGGATGCTTGGAAGCCCTTGATGCAATTATGTGTTATAGTAATTTGCAATCAGACTCATTACAAACGTTTATTATAGCCTTATGCAGAAGCGTAAATGTTGAGACTTATTGCCAAACAAGCTGGAAGGTACAAATAATGATATATAATATCTAAATTTAACAATATAAATTTCTTTTTCTTTTTATTAATTGTACATACTAAAAATGAAGATATTAGATATCCCTGCAAGTTGTATATATAATTACTTGTACAATATATATACTGTATATATATGAATTTTAAATTATTTCCTATATATTGATTTGTGAACAAAATATAAAAGTGTAAATCATAATGTAATATATTTTTTACAATTCAATCATAATGTAATATAGATTTTACATATTTTTTTACATGTTATTTTTACAGATTATGCGGAATTTATTAGGGACACATATGGGTCATTGCGCTTTATATACTATGTGTCGGTTGCTACAAGATGTAAATTTTCAACGTGACGTTCGTTTACTTCGAGGAGCGGTGTTTTATGTAAATATGGGTTTGTGGGGTGCACATAGAATACCAAAATTAGAATGTACACCAGCATCTGTTTTGCCCTCATTTTATCAGGTATGTATCAAAAGTATAATTATATAATATTGTATGGTACAAAGTATAATAATTTAATTTATTTACATTGCTAGGCTCTACAATGCAATCATCCAATTGTTATGTATGAAGTTACCCTATCGATACAAAGATTGGTAAACAAATATGGTAATGAATTATGGGATCCTACATGGAGTATTATTCTTGATATCATAGAACAAATTATTACTCACACTGGTAAAATTTATTGAAATGTTTTATAGAGTTATTCTACAATGAGCATTAGAAGCTACAATATAATAATTATGATTTTTATACATTGTCCAGAAACTAGTAATCAGCCGGCAACCAGACAGGTTTCTATAAGTTTACATGAAACAATTACCAATATTGAAAGTTTACTTGATGCAAATAATTATAATGGTTGCATTCAACGCTTTTATGATCTTGTTGAACGTTGCAGCGATTCTCGACCTGTAAGTGGATAAATTTATGTAAAATATATTTGCATAATACTTAGTGATTATTTTTATTTCCAGGAAGGATCTGTATTAAAGTTAATTGAATACAGAGCATCTACAATAGGTCCTACATATTACCAATGGCAGGCCAAATTAGGATCCCTGATGGAACGTTACTATAAAAACGAAACACGTACAACAATTAGGATGAAAGTTCTTGATGTTCTGACCAATGTTATTCGCGTTAATAGGTATCATGTATAAATTATTTTTTTATTCCAATTTTAGTTTAAAAACACATTTATTACAATTATATTTATCACAATTGCATACACTATCACTATATATATATATATATATATATATATATATATATATATATATATATATATATATATATATATATATATATATATATATATATATATATATATATATATATATATATATATATTATAAATGTATATTCAATAGATCTAGATACGAAGATGAACTTATCGAACGAATTGTTGTACCACATACGCAACATGTGGATATAGATCCAGATATTACGATACGTACCGTTACAGCAAATTTATTAATAGACCTATGTTTGGAATGTGATACCAAGCGATGTATAGAACTTTTGGACATATTGGAAAAGGTATTAAAATTATTTGTTAGAGTAATTAAAGAATAATAGAAAGAATAATAATATGGGACGTTTTTTGTTTATTTAGATAATCAACAAGCCTTTTACATCGGACATTCCAATTTCTATGGATGCAGACATCAAAGATGTAAAAACTGCTGTTGTTGGAATAATAAAGATATTCACTTCCAAAATCTATCGCTTGCCGTCGAGTCATGCGATTTATGCTTATAAGGTTTTGGTGAATCATCTTGAACAACATTACAAAGAACCGTCCGTCTTTCATGACGTATCAACAACACGTTATTTGGTAATTATTTTGTTACTAAAATATAAGCTATCATAGATATATAAATATATAATATATAATATATATTGCAGATTTTTGAGTGTTTTTTAAAAATCAGAGCAAATTCTTTGTGTCATCTCGGTATGCTAGAAGCACCAAATGCAACTCGATTTAGCCCCTATCTTGTTTTGGAACATGGTGCAACTGAGCGTATGAACAGTGCAGGTGGAGGTAATAGTCCTCCACCAGCTAGTCCTGTGCCATTGCAGCATTTATCTTGTCATATTACACCAATGTCTTTAACTCATGGATGTAAAACTATTATTTCATGCATCAAACAAGAAAAAGGTGAGATGCCTTTCTTAAGAAAATTTTCATAGCTTTAAAGGAAACTATGTATGCAAAATCTTTATATTCGTTATATTTTTTGACAGATTGGAAAGTTTTATATTTAATATTAAAGGAATTACCACAAGTGATGCAGAATAGGGCACTGGTATTATCTCGTCATAATGATATCGATTTCTTTGCGGCAGCCTTATGTTCAATGGTCAGTTAACTTGCGCTTCATATACTTAGTGTTCATAAATATTATATTATTATTTATCATTTTTTACTTATTAATTTAAATAAATTCAATTTTTAGGTGAGTGACAAGAGTCTGCGTCTCCCCGAATCACTTTATAATGTTCCACCAAAGTTTACTCTTTCCGAATTTCGGGTCTACGTTTTCCCAGTGCTAGCATCTCTAGCATCATATCACGCGCATTTGGAACCCAATCTACAACAACGTTTAATAAAATGTCTAGAGGTAGGACATGTGTGTTATGCATAGTAGCAAGTTAATAAGAATCACAGAAATGAAAAACTCTTTTTTGTCTCTCACCACAAAATATTTTAATTCATTTTTAGGTTGGCCTTACAGCAAAATGTGCGAGCCAATGCGTAACCAGTCTCACAATCTGCACACTAGAAATGCGCGATGCAATGAATAAACTTTTAACAGAAGTGTTATTAAATTTATCAAAGATCTCCGCAACAGTCTATATTGCTATACCTATTTTAGAATTTTTATCAAGTAAGTATTGTATCATCATAAAGAAGTTTGCTCAATAAAATCTTTAACTTATTAATAACTGCAATAAATTTCTCTATTCTAGCTCTAACTAGATTACCAAAAGTTTTTGCCAGTTTCATTGGGGATCAGTATATGTCTGTATTTGCAATACTACTGCCATACACTAATCCTTTTAAATACAATCATTATACAGTATCTTTGGCTCATCATGTAATTGCAGTCTGGTTTTTGAAGTGTAGACTTCCCTTTCGGAGAGATTTTGTTAAATTTATTATTACAGTATGTATCAATGTTAATCACAAGATTATTTGGCAATATTGAACAAAAGATTATCTTCTACTACTATTTTTTCTCTTTTCTAAAAAACAGGGATTGAAAGCAAATGTGATAGTTCCTTTTGAGGAAGGGCATTTGATGAAATCTGATTTTAGTATCATCAATGAAGATTCTTCAAATAGAAAACGTAGTTCCAGTTTAACTGAACAAGTAACAATATATTTATATTAAAATTCATGATAATTATGTTTATAAAAGTACATTCTAATAATTTTAGATAACAAATTCTAAATTTGTAGTTGATATTTACACATACATGTGTGTATGTAGTGTAATTACAACTGTAAATTTAGAATTCGTTATCTGTATACATATTATTTTTTTTTAATTATTTAATATAAATTAAATATACATATATATGTTTTTATAGGGTAGTAGAGGTCGAAGAGAAAGACCGATAATGGCGAATCGAATGATAGGAGAAAGTAGAGCTTTAGATTTAAAACCTCCAATTGATGAAGCTTTAATGAACTTTCATATTGAACTTACTGAAACTTGTATTGATTTAATGGCTCGTTATACATTTTCGAATTATTCGGCGCGGCCTAAAAGGTGATTCTAAGTAATCGAATAAAATAAAAGATATGACATCCCGAAAGATATTGAAAAATATGATGAAGAATATAATATATTATTGACAATAGATTACCAGCTGCTGATTTCCTCCTTAAAGAAGGTCAGTCAATGACTTGGATTCTTGGCAATAAACTTATCACGGTAACGACAAGTGGTTGCAGTAATAAAGCTATGCGCGGTGGACTTTGCGATAATTGTTGGGCGGCATGTAAACCTGGCCTTCTATTACTGGATCATACAAGAACATCTCAGTCAAACTTGCAACGTACTTCAAGTGTTGAGGTTCTTTATCTTTAGATATATACATATATGATACAATTTACAGTATTCATTATTGCTTCTTTTTACATATTAAAAATAATATGAAAAATTGCCATATATTTAAGAAAAATGTATTACATAAGAAATCATATTCATAGACATCGAAGGAAGACAAGTTATCCAGACAATCCTCCGGTGGCCATGGAAGTTCAACCGCGAATACTGCTACGAATTCTCCCACAGAGGAATCTAAAAAATCTACAGAAGACTCTGATAGTGCGAAAAAGGAATTTCTTATAGAGAAGACTGACAAGGATCAGATTGAATTGTCAAAGCTAGGACAGATATTGAATAGCGACAAACAAGATGGGCATATACTTTGCGCTTGTTGGTGTCAAGGATGGGCTGAAATATACGTGCGTAGACCCACGGGCGATATGTCATGGATTACGAGAATACAAAATTCTACACAATTTGAAACTCCTATGGATTTTCCTGCACATGACATTATGGCTCTATATATGCCGAATCAAGATATAATACCGAATAAGCAACAAGAGGCTGCATCAGAATATTCTGATGACGAAGCAGAGGTATTTTTAAAATAATTAAGCTCTAATAATAAAAATAATCAACTATTGATGAATTATTAAAAAAAACTTTTGTATAATGTATATTTTTTATACATTTTTTTCTCTTAATGCAGGATATACCAAACAAAAATATTAATCAGTCACAGAGCGAATCCAGCGTCAAATCCGTATTATCTTCTGTATCGTCAGGTCCCATTGCAATACCAGGTTCACCAGCTCGACCTAGCCCATCTCGACAAAGCTCAAGAGATAGTTTAGAAAGCTTAGAGGAAGGTGAAGAAGGTATGTATTATCTAAATATAATTATATAAATATTCTTGTTTTCTTTTTTTAATAAATTTCTAAAATAATATAAAAATTTTTTGTAGATATGCGGCGTTCCAGAAATCCAGTGCGCCGATCGAATTCCAGTCCAGAAATGAGCGCTAATTGGAAAAATCCATTCTTAAATAAAGAGAAACTAAATGTGCAGCAGCAACTTGATAAAGATTTTACTTGCTCAGATTTAGAAATTAAATTGGATGCAGAATTGAAGAAACATTCAAAAAATATTTACACAAAAGACATGAGGTATATTTCTAAAAAATCTTACATATACACAAGTATATTATTACAATTAATTAATAATTTATTTAATAATTTTTATATTAACCTTTTTTTTATAACTATATCTAAAGAATGCTATTTTTTATAACTATATCTAAAATTGTTTTTTTATTCGTTATTTAATTTATAGAGTTAGTTGTGAAGCTATACCGGAAGAAATATTTGGTATGGGAACAACTCCACCTTCCTCGGAAAATATTGGAGATCATCCAAGCGCATTACGTTCGCAACGTTCCTATCCAGGAGCGACGCAAGTTACTCAAACTATTTCAGTAACCGTTAGCAATACTGTACCGCCATCACCGACAACTATACAGGTAGACGATACTAATAAAGTAACATAAAATTTATACCTAACATTAAAATTATTTTAGGCACCAGGAAATTATTTAGGAATACAAATACGCCCGACACAAATACAATCATCTACTTCAAAAGCGCCACAATCACCCACTCAAATTTATTCTCGATTATCTAGTCTTGATTATAGTCAAAAACAAATGTCTGTTGAAAATAAACCACCTGTTGGACGAAACTTTGGAGATAAAGTATACCAAGAGAGAATTGAATTTTTTCAAAATAATTTCTTTTATACACATACACATTACATCATTTATAATTGATCACTTTTCCAGCAAAAGGATGAGAGGCCGGATCCATCTATGTTGCCTCCTTTACCTATAACTATACCTTTCCGCGACAGAGGCCACACGATCTCTGTTATGAGTCCAGTAAAAAAATCACGAGGGGAGTGGGATAACATGCGACGAGGCAATTCACCTCGCGTAAAGGATCCGCCACGAACAGGCATTAATCCAAGGTTGTATATTGTTATATCCTTTTCACTTGAATCTATTATACGTTTTAGAATTTTTTATTACGACATAATATATCATGATTTCCTGGAAAATCACGTTACATTGTCGTGTTACAGTTTCGTATTCCTTCAACTTTACCATGCAGCGCACTTTGGCACTACCACAGAAAAGCCTTTGTTAGTTCCACAAACAACAGCTATACAACGCGCGGTGACAAATTTAGATAGAATACAACCATACGAGACTCATAAAATTGGAGTGCTTTATGTTGGTCCGGGACAAGCTTCGAATGAAACTGAGATTTTGGCAAATCAGCACGGTCCCCTTCGTTACACCGAATTTTTGAAACGTTTGGGTACGTTAATTCGACTAAAAGATGTCGATGAGAATGTATTCCTAGGTGGATTAGATCGTAACGGTGAAAATGGAGATTTTGCTTATATTTGGCAAGATGATGTTACGCAGGTTTGTAATCGATATTTTGTATCAAATTAATTCAGATGGCATTTTTGCAATTTTTTATTTAATAACCCGAAAACTTTTTAGGTAGCTTTTCATGTTGCGACACTAATGCCCACAAAAGCAAGCGATCCAAAATGTACATCTAAAAAAACTCACATTGGGAATAATTATGTAACACTTGTTTACAATGAATCTGACGAACCATATAATATACAGACAGTTAAGGTAAGTATGTGCAGGATTGAATTACCTTTATAAATTCTGTTGTAAGATATCTTCGTGTTTAATTTATTTTCTCTCACACATTCTTTCAGGGTCAATTTAATTATGCCTGCGTTGTGATACAACCTTTAGATCATGGTACTAATCAAGTCACGGTACAAGCGCGAGAAGAATTGGCCGAGCATATCGGTCACAGCGAGCCTAAAATAATTTCTGACCAGAATCTGGCGATTCTTTCACGACAACTTGCTTTGCACGCTAATGTAAGTATTGTAAAAGTTTTTACAAGAAAAAATAGATACAATATAAATGTATAATTTACAGCTCGCCTCAATGGTTTGTTCGTCTTTGAAGCAAAATAGTCACAATCCATACGCCTCTAATTGGTTGGAGCGATTACGCCATATTAAGCGGCTAAGAAATAGAGTATTGCAAGAATCCGTTAACAACAATCCGGATACCGCTGCGGACGAATTATCGCCGAGAACTAACAAACGTGTTTATATGGACGACTTTACGGAATATACAACATAGTTTTATTGTATAACATGATAACTGTACATTGAAAATGAGAATGATGAGACTAAATCCGATTATGCATTGAAAGTTAACATATTAAATGCATTAATTATCGAACTGTTTAGAAATTGGAAAATATTTTCAATTTGCGAATTGAAAATATGAATTTTATTATAATATATTATCAGATCTTATATTAATTGTATAATCAATGTTCTTTTTTTGCTTGCAACATAAAAAAAACTAAGTATATCATCTTTTACATTAATATATATAGACAGTCTATGGGAGCAATTATCTCTTTGTACCAAGTATCTATAAAAGCGGATGCAAGAAACATTAAAATCATTTTTATTCTGTTTTGCATAGAAAATTCATATCTTTATCAAAATTCTGTCACTGACATTAAACAGCTTAACCGATTGATAAATTAATTTCAGGGTCATATCTTTATCAAAATTCTGTCACTGACATTAAACAGCTTAATCGATTGATAAATTAATTTAATCGGGAAATACAAACTAAAAAATCATACTTAAAAATTGCCATAATATATTGTAAACAGAGTTCAATATAATCTGAATCAAATTTTTTATTTCAACGCGCCAACGTGATGAAAAATCTCGTTAATTATGTCATTGTTGTGTTTCATTATTGATAGGTATAAAAAATCATTTTTACGTTTATAACAAAATATGACTTCAAAATTATACTAGCATTTTAATTCCTGGCTCGTATAAACATCAGATACATTTATATTCATAATTATGGCTCCACTCGGGAAAACGCCAGAGATGCATCGAAGCATTGCATTAACCAATCAAGATAAAGAGATCTTTACTCTTTTTGTCCTGATTGGTCAATCAAAGCGTCTTCCCGACTGCAGCCTATCATACTCGTGACTCGTGACTCCGAGAGTTGTGTGTCTGCTATATTTTTATCAGTCTACTGGGTATACACGGGTATAGCACTGCTTTTTGCATAACAAGATATCATGTCAAATAAACATTTATTTCTTCCATCTGGATTTCCACGAGCACCTCTCGGTCTTGGGATCGGACGTTACGTCTGTCAGTTGCAGAGGATAACTTTAAAGTTTTGCAAAAACCATGGCACAAGTAGAGGAATGAGGTAATTTTTGCCTAACCTATTTTTTAATATTTTTGTGGATACTTTTCGTACATGATAATGAAGGATTATTAAACCAATGTGTAATTTTGTGCACAGAGGTTTTATAGAACATGATCTAGTTCAATTTGCAAGAGAAAATCCAGGAGTCGTTGTGTACGCTAAACCAAGAAGACACAGGCATCCAGTTATAGTCGCAGAGTATTGTATGCATTTAAGAAATAAATGATTATTTTTAAATCAACGTGATACTGATATAACGTATATTTTGTGTCTAGTAAATGGTGGTAGACACTGGATAGATGTTGCTAATTATAGTCGGGATGATATTATAAAGTGGGTGGAGCTGTTGCGTACACAGATTCACAACAGTTCTTCGTTGAGACTGCGTAAGCTGTGGCATACAGATTTTCCATCAATCCAAGGCCCATGGACACCATTTACCTTTAAAGAACCCAAGTTAAACTTGACAAAGTTTCCTAATGTAATTATATTTTATTCAAGACAAGATTTTTGGATTAAAAAGATTAATAATATTGTACATATAATGCATATTAAAAACCATGTTTATGAAAATGGGATATATATTCTGACAGAGATGTTAGACACATATTATACTATATACACATACATATATATTCATTCTTTCCTTTTATAGAAAGAGCTTGGTGCATCTGTTAAATTACATCCCACAGCAACGGAGCAACTTATTGAATTATTCAAAGCCCAGCAGTTGGCTAATGAAAACAGGACAGATGATTCTGTAGCTGTTCAGCAAGATACTGAACATGATGTTCAAAGAACATAATTTCTAATAGTTTTCCTTATTTTCAATATTTATAATGTATATATAGCATAAAATATATACAGCACAGAAAGTAGAATTATATATTTTGACTAAATAACCAATATACATACAACAGAAAAATTATTTAGCAGTTTTATTTATTATCAAGTGTACATTGTACATTATATATATATATATAGTAAATGTGAATTTTCTTCACATAATACAAAAATCTTATAGATTTTTTTCCTCTCGATTTTATAATAATACATTTTTTAAAATAAAACAATGAAATACAGCGTCCCCTGGTTATAAGCTTTTTTTTTGTTTTTTTATGTTACATTTAAAAGTGTAATAATATTACATTTAAAACAGTTAAAAGTGTTTACAAAAAAACTCAATTACATATCTCATGACAAAATATATCCATACAACATTTTATTAAAATTAAAAGACTTAAGACAATACACAAGTATTTTGATCTAATTTCTTTTCATCATAGAGTAAACAGTGTAATAGAGTATTATATTGGATTGTATATCGCGAAATATTGAATTAATATAATCTCGGAAATCATTATTTGGCTTTTCTTGATCTGGATTTGGATCTGTTTTCTGTAAAAGAAAAAAGTATATATCTTAATGATGCTATAGATCCACATTTATTTATCAAACATTAATTAATGCATGCATTATGGTTGGATCTTTTATGTATATCAGGTATTTATATATATATGTCAGATACATTGAAAGTTACTGTTGATTTGGTTTTCTTTACATATGAATCATTATATTCTATAATAAATAATCATTATACTTAATCATACATTTGCTGTACACCTCTATTTTCAGAAATTATTCTTTTATATAAATATAAATAATATATTATAAAATACGCACGTATATTCTTAGGAAAACATACTGATTGACCTGACGCATTATCGGAACGTAAATTTGGATTTGGCCCATCTATCATAACGAAATCGTTGCAGAAAGTTGAATTTGGAGCATCATAAGATACTGTCGGAATATCTGGAAAACCGGTCTAAAAAATGGTTTTTTTTATGAGAACATGCATCTTCATCACATTTGCCTTTTATTATTAATAAAAATTACAGAAATATACTTTATGAAAAAAATCTGATTCATGAATTCTTTGAATAAATACAATTTTATTCATTGGATCGACTTTAGAATAACTGACTTTAATTTTAGAATTTGCCTGATTATTCTTTTTGTTGTTACTCTATAACAAAATTATCTCTATAATATTCAATGGTTTTTAAACTTTTTTTTTATTCATAAAATTTCATTTAAAAAAATATTTTTTTTTATTTGCCTATTATATATTTTTATTTATACACATTTTCACTACATCAATACTAAAATAATCTTATCTTTTCTGAAATATTAGCTTTTAGACAATCTATATAGCATATATATAAAATAGTGTTATGAGGAATATATTATCATTATATAAAAATAGAATATACATTTATATTTCATAAGAATGATATAATTTTTATTATGTAACTAATCCATACAGAATATATCTTTCAGATTTTAATGTATACATACCATATTATGTTAGACTTATGATATTAATATAAACTTATTATATATCGTATATGTGTATAGAAGAAAATAAAAATGTGGCATTGCCATTTACTGTTAACTTTTTTTCCAAACTTTTTCAATTTTTCTTATTTTTTACCTTTGAAACACCAATTTGTTGCATTAGATTCACTCTTGCTTTTTCCATTGGATTTAGTAAATTATTTATCTATAACATTAAATAAATAATATAAAGATGTATAAAAGAATAAATAATATAAAGAACATTAAAAAATAAATAATATTAAGATACATATACATAAGATGAAAATTTTAATAATAAAGTTATATTTTTAATATTTTCAAACAAATATGTACTTTTTTATTTTTTGGATACTCTACATTACAAAATTTTTTAACTTATCATCATTATAATTACCTTATTATCATCCGGCTTAAGATTAGGTTTAAAATTAGGGCCTTTGCAACATTGGGTAAAATGATTTACATCACCACATTTTGTACATTTTGATCCCCAAGCGGGACACTTTCCTTGTGGATGTTGACAATTACATCTCCAACATTTTCTCTTTGTATCATTATTCGGCGGTTTCTGTACGGAGCTTATGGATTCTGTGCTTTCTTTAGTGACTTCTTTCATCTTTTCTGTATTAATATTGTAATCATTATAAATCGCTACCAGTTTCTGCAAATCTAAATTCTTTGTTTCCAAATATTTTTTACGAAGTATTTTGTCTGGAGTGCCAAGAATGATTTTATCTCGTATAATACTATCTGTTATGTCATTAAAATTGCAAGTTTTGGCTTTTTCCTATAAACAAAAATTTCAATATCAAACAAGCTATTCACAACAAAAAAAGTATATTGCCATTATAACATACCTTTAAGATATTTATATACTGTTCGATGGTTTCATTTTGTTTTTTGTCTCTTGTAAAAAATTGGAATCGTTCAACCACTTCATTTTTTGGTGGATTAAAGAATTCTTCTAGTTTTGCAATCAATATATTCATATCATCTTTATCTTGTGGATTGTCAAAGGACATAGCTTGTATGGCATCAATACCAATTTTTCCAATGCGATTTTTTAAGAGATTTGCACGAATTTCATTGGGTTTATCGATATATCCAGTTACTTTCATAAATATGATAAAATCTTCCTTCCAACTGTGCCAATTACTAGCCATGTCATTAGATTTTGTTAAAGGATCCGGAGCACGTGCATGTGCTTCCATCATGAATGCCACAAGCTTACTAAAAAGGATAAGATAAATCTTCGTTTAAAATTATTCTTCTTAATTTTATTTTTTTAATTTACATTAATACACAATGTAAATCAAGATAAATAATCCCTATTGTATTATGCTATTGTATTTTTGTTATATATAGAATGTAGATTACATACTCTGAAGACTCTTAAGATTGAGTTTTAATAATTAAACAAAATAATATTATATATAATAAACATCTTTTCAACACAAAAAATAAAGGATAATAACATTAATGAAAAAAGTATAGCAAAGTTCTAAAAGTATAGCTTTCAAATAATAAGTTACAAAAATATATGGTTGTGAATGTTATCTCTTCTAAGATAAAATTAGTCATTTTTTTATGAAGAAAGAATGAGATCTTGAAAACAATCAATATCTTAGCTATATATTTTAATAGAGTAAATAATATATTTTATCTAATATAACTAATGTATATATGTATATATATAATTCTAACTTTGAAAAGTATCATTATTATAATTTTTTTTCATTTATATATAATATTAATTATTTTAAATAAATAAAACTGTGTCAATAAACATTCAAAAATTATTAATATTGGCCATCTTAGCATTAATATATTTTAATAATCTTATCAATATTATTATTAAAAATTTTATTACATAAACAAGTTAACGATATTGTAGCTTATGTCTAAAAAACGTGATAAAAATAGCATATGTGTGCTTAATACATAGCTGTGAAATTTATTTTTCTCATTTATATATGAAAAAGTAATAATTTATATAGACGTAAGAATAGATTAAACAGACTTGTAAAAGATTGTTAAACTTCAATATGCACAATACAAAAGAATTGTTGCGAATTTCATTCGCCATATCCGATTTCAAGTGACGTGTTCGATATAACGCAATTCACGACAATAGTTCGCGCTATTAATACGAGATTATGCTGATCTTCTATATTATATAAAGCTATAGATAATGCATTTACCTGTTTTTCAAACGTATACTCTTCACAAAATAAAAATATTTTACGCTTTTTCGACGCGCAGAGTACTTAACTCGCACTTCGTACGTAACTTGGGTGTGACGACGTTATTTCTTCTTCGTTTTATCCGTCCGTGATGACCGTGACTGCAGTATATACATAGTCGTGTGTAGTAGTATAGTGTGTAATCACGGTACTTCGGAAAATTCAACTTACGTATACGTATAACGGGTATTCCCCAAAGCATGTATATATATACATTTATAGATATAAGATGTGTTTCGATATAGACAACCAGTAGATTTGTTCGCGTTGTTTGAAATTCCCAAAAATTTTTGCACTTAAAACGAGATGAATATATATTCGGATGTTGAAGAGAGTGAAAGCGAAGATGCTGAGTGCAAAAAGTTCAAGCAACGCGAACAAATCTAATATAAATATACACGGTAGTGACAGGAGCATTCCATTCGACCACCTGTCAAATGGCCACAACCACTCATATCAGTTAGTGTCTAGGGTAACCTAGGGATAACCAGCAACGATCGACCAATCAGAGAGTTCTATTTTGAATTTGACGACGTGGGCGATTAAATTTTACAATTGTCAATCTTAAGGTGCCTTTACATGGCAGCGTCAAGCGTCGAGCGTTAAGCGTCTGCGCAGAATATTGTTGCCCAGAATTATATTTCATTTATTTTATTATATAACAGATGTGTGTGTGTGTGTGTGTGTTATTATTAATCAAAGATATATTATGAAACGTTACTACTCTGGCAATGTAAATTAAAATAAAATTAAAATACAAATGCGGCAAAAGATTTTGGATGGTTGAAATATTCAAATAAATAAGACACAAAAAGGGATTCACAAATGACAAAACAATACAGTTTGAAAAACTATTGTTAAAAGTAGGAAATGATTTAAAAGAGCAGTATGTTATAAACATGCAGGAAAAAAAATGAAAATTATATCCCATAATCCTTCCCATACAGCACAGAACGTTGCAGCAACATTGCAACATTGTAGTAACATTGCGGCAATGTTATAATGTTGCTGCAATGTTGCTGCAACGTTCTGTGCTGTATGGGTTAATTAGATTTTAATATTTTGCTGGGGGATAGTAACGTTTTATACATATTTTGTTTAATAATAATAATATCTATTGTGTATAATGTAAATAAATATCAATTTTCAGTATTAGTAATGTGTATCAGAACATAATTTTTTTTATCTCGACCGAATTCATATCACTCATCATGCTATTAG
>NW_021850397.1:481594-515789 GCF_003651465.1 Formica exsecta
TAATTCTAACTTTGAAAAGTATCATTATTATAATTTTTTTTCATTTATATATAATATTAATTATTTTAAATAAATAAAACTGTGTCAATAAACATTCAAAAATTATTAATATTGGCCATCTTAGCATTAATATATTTTAATAATCTTATCAATATTATTATTAAAAATTTTATTACATAAACAAGTTAACGATATTGTAGCTTATGTCTAAAAAACGTGATAAAAATAGCATATGTGTGCTTAATACATAGCTGTGAAATTTATTTTTCTCATTTATATATGAAAAAGTAATAATTTATATAGACGTAAGAATAGATTAAACAGACTTGTAAAAGATTGTTAAACTTCAATATGCACAATACAAAAGAATTGTTGCGAATTTCATTCGCCATATCCGATTTCAAGTGACGTGTTCGATATAACGCAATTCACGACAATAGTTCGCGCTATTAATACGAGATTATGCTGATCTTCTATATTATATAAAGCTATAGATAATGCATTTACCTGTTTTTCAAACGTATACTCTTCACAAAATAAAAATATTTTACGCTTTTTCGACGCGCAGAGTACTTAACTCGCACTTCGTACGTAACTTGGGTGTGACGACGTTATTTCTTCTTCGTTTTATCCGTCCGTGATGACCGTGACTGCAGTATATACATAGTCGTGTGTAGTAGTATAGTGTGTAATCACGGTACTTCGGAAAATTCAACTTACGTATACGTATAACGGGTATTCCCCAAAGCATGTATATATATACATTTATAGATATAAGATGTGTTTCGATATAGACAACCAGTAGATTTGTTCGCGTTGTTTGAAATTCCCAAAAATTTTTGCACTTAAAACGAGATGAATATATATTCGGATGTTGAAGAGAGTGAAAGCGAAGATGCTGAGTGCAAAAAGTTCAAGCAACGCGAACAAATCTAATATAAATATACACGGTAGTGACAGGAGCATTCCATTCGACCACCTGTCAAATGGCCACAACCACTCATATCAGTTAGTGTCTAGGGTAACCTAGGGATAACCAGCAACGATCGACCAATCAGAGAGTTCTATTTTGAATTTGACGACGTGGGCGATTAAATTTTACAATTGTCAATCTTAAGGTGCCTTTACATGGCAGCGTCAAGCGTCGAGCGTTAAGCGTCTGCGCAGAATATTGTTGCCCAGAATTATATTTCATTTATTTTATTATATAACAGATGTGTGTGTGTGTGTGTTTATTAATCAAAGATATATTATGAAACGTTACTACTCTGGCAATGTAAATTAAAATAAAATTAAAATACAAATGCGGCAAAAGATTTTGGATGGTTGAAATATTCAAATAAATAAGACACAGAAAGGAATTCACAAATGACAAAACGATACAGTTTGAAAAACTATTGTTAAAAGTAGGAAATGATTTAAAGGAGCAGTATGTTATAAACATGCAGGAAAAGAAAATATGAAAATTATATCCCTTAATCCTTAATCCTTGATTAGATTCTAATATTCTGCTGGGGGATAGTAACGTTTTATACATATTTTGTTTAATAATAATAATATCTATTGTGTATAATGTAAATAAATATCAATTTTCAGTATTAGTAATGTGTATCAGAACATAATTTTTTTTATCTCGACCGAATTCATATTACTCATCATGCTATTAGCCGCAAGAAGCTGGAATCTATTTCATTCAGATTCCTGCGCAATGATTTCTGCGCAGACGCTCGATGCTGCCATGTAATGGCACCTTTATTATTAATTTTCAATGCGCATAGTTCTCGGCAACTAGTGCTCCGTCTATATATTTTATATTTTATGGTATATATATTCCCGTGACGCTGGCGACACGTTCGGAAGAGATCGGAACGAGATAGTCCCGTACGTGGTCGTACCCGTTCGTAGTTTTATTCGCGTGGTTTTAGAGCAACGCGAGCAACGTGATCGTCGACGTGATGACGTCAGATCTCGAAGCATAGGCCCGAGAGTAACGCGAGTTTAAAGCCGAGAGCAGGGCGTGAAAATCGTGCGTTCCTTCCGTCATCGGATGGAAAGTATGTGCAAATAACGGCGCGAGCGCGCGTCTGTGTCCGTCCGTCCGTCCGTTCGTTTTTATCCGCGGGATGATTATGTACGGTGCTGTTTTAACGTGATACGTGAATACGGTGAGAATAGAGAGTAGTACCATGTTCCGCTGCATTCCGATTTTTAAAGGGTGTAACAGGCAGGTGGAATACGTTGACAAACGTCATTGCTCTCTGCCGTGCGTCCCCGACGACATTCTGCGTTACTCCAGGAGTTTGGAGGAACTTCTGCTGGACGCCAATCATATCCGCGATCTGCCAAAAGTAAGTATCCTGCGGAGCAAAAATCTTGTCCCTATCGTATCCGTACGATACAATAAAGACAATATGATACAATATAACGTTTGAAAGAAATTTATTTTTTATTTTTTTTTTAACACATTTTTCTTTCTTGATTTTTTCGTTTTGTATGCCAGTCTATATCATCGTATTTGTACTCGGTTTCAGAATTTCTTTCGACTCCAAAGGCTACGAAAGCTTGGCCTGAGCGACAATGAGATACACCGTTTGCCGCCAGACATCCAGAATTTCGAGAATCTCGTGGAGTTGGATGTATCCAGGAACGGTGAGGAAGATTATATTCTCGTATAATCTAGATAGATTTATACTGACGGCTTCGTTTGCACGCGAGATAACTGTATTGGTGCGTGGACGCCGTCTAGGAATTCAAGTAATTAATCATAATTAATCTCATTAGGAAGCATCTTGTTGATTTCTCCTCCCCTCCAATATCATCCTTTATTATCGCGTTATTCTCGAGGATTTATTTGTACGTGCGACGGTTGTCCGAAGGAGAAAGGCGTCGTGCGAAATAACAAAAGGGCGACGGCAAGAAGGCCAAGTTATAAACGCTTTAATTAAGTACCGTTTCCGGCCGCGACGCAACGACTTTACGTGGGCGAAGCGCGTCATTTTGAAAAAAAAATCTTTCGCGACACGATCTCGGCAAGGTTCGAGGATACGGGCTACCATTAGCTAACGAAATGCAGGCATAACGGTGTATTTTCTTTCGCTTGTGCCTCTCTGGTCGCAAGCGCGTCACCGACACCGCATCGCGCTGTCGGGCCCCGAGTCGGGCCGAGTCGCGCCGAGTCGAGCCGAGTCGAGCCGCCCCGCCTGTCACTGGCGCCTGTCATAAATATTTCCCTACCTGGTATCGTTTTTCCTTTCCTCGCGTCCTACCTGTTGCAATGTAGGTATCTCAATTGTCAAAAGCGTGGCATTCTGCCATCGGGAAAAATGTGAGATTTCTTTTTTACCAAGAAAAAAATTAGGCAATTATCGTGGAATTTTATTGGGACACTCGAGGAATTTTTTCGAAAATTTTTCTCTGATAATTTTGTTCTTAAATTCAGGATGTCTACTCGCTGGAAAAATATGGGAAATCTGAAATTTTTAGGGATTTCTTTTATATTTGGAAAAATCAGAGAATTATCATGTGTTTTGCGTTTATTCTCTTTTTTTCGAGCTTTTTCGTTTTTTATTAACAATTTATTTCAATTAATTAAATAGAAAATGTGTTTCCCTATTTCATACAATGGGCTGGCTGCAGGATTGAAAGTACATTCAACAAAGTATTATAGGGAATACATGTATGTTATGTGAACTCGACGGATTCTAAAGAAAGATTTTCATATTAGATTAGTTCTGTCGATGATTGGTTGACCGAGAAAACACAACACACTTTATTGACAGAAACACGGTCGATCATGCAATCATGTTGTCCTTACATTACTCAAAATACACCTGACGTTACACCAAATATCGGTATTTTCACCTTTTTTTTTTTTTTGTCGAAAGATAAAGCGAACGAGAGGAAAAAGATGAACTAAAATTGACATACGATTATATTTTTAAATTTTAATCCACAATTAAAAGTTTAAAGTTTAACACACACACATTCATAGAGACCTATATTTACTAAACACTGCAGATTGTATCACAGTTTTGTGATAATATTGTTTCAAACTATTTTGTCTGCGATACAAATAACTTTTTTAAAAGCAAACGAAAATTGAGATTCGAAATATAAAATCCTCAAACCGACATGCTGAAAATTCCAACACGTAGTAAAAATTGTATTAAAAGAAAAAAAAACAAAACAAAAATGGAACCGAGATTTAGGACTAATACCTATACATATATAGAACGAGATATTAAAAAAGAAAGAGATACTATGATATATTTTTACCTTATATAATTAATTAAATTTATATAATTAATTAGACAGTCGAAGAAAATCACGCGAGAGATATGGGATAACGGAATGAAATTAAATAAATATGTAAATTTTTAAGCGAGATAAACGCGCGAAAAAAGAAGTATCTCGAAATACATGTATTTAAGAGTATAAAAGAGAATTACACATCGAGATGTGCTTACGAGCTACTTTTCTATATATCGTAGTAATATCGTAGAATCTTTTATAATAACGTTATCGCTTGTTTTAATGAAAATTATACCGCTGTATACACGTGCAATTATCGCAACTATATAGTATCGCATTGTTCGTAACGCATTGTTTCCCTTTATAATGGCTCGCGATGCCTCGAATTGCGCGATCGCCTCACGCGGTCACATCCCGCTATCGGCAAAGTATTTACGATCTATTATGCATTGAAATATGTGTTACGTATTTGTTTCCGTTTACAACAATGTCGCCCATATATTGACAACACTGACTCATCAGCGAGGGATTGCTCGAACTCTCGTTGAAAAAAAAAAAAAAATGATCGCGCGACGAGAAACTCTCCATCGCCTCTCGAATCGAATGCGTAAAAGATGAATAGATTGCGTAACCGCAACAGGTTTTCTTAGATCGGAGGAAGGTTGATTGAGATAACGACAGCCTATAGTTTATCGCGCTCCTCTCTAATTTTCCTTCGGCTTTCGTGCTCTCGTCTCTCATAAGTTTTCATTTATACACGAACCATTCTTTATTTTTCTTTATATCTGACTGCGATCGAATTGTAATCTCAAGGTTGTTCGAAGAGATACGTTACTTTGCGGAGATTGGAATTTTACACGAGAAAAAATTTATGCACGCAGAGATTTACGTCTCTCTTTTACTTATTATACGATCGACCGGAAATTGATCACTTTCGGAATTGCAGATTAAATGGAATTCGCGTAAATACGTACAGCTTTAATCAGAATTGCACACGGACTCGCTTCTCCGTCGTGTTTTTATGTCCATTCTCTCTCGGCTCGTGCATGCAAATACGCAATAGAGTAACGATCTCCCGTCACCTCCTCCGAGGTAAATTACAAAGGCCGAGGGTGGAACGTTTCGTGCTATTTATAATGTTTATTGCGGTTGCATCAAAAGGGGCCGTCGACTAACCGCGATGCCGTGCGCGGCATCTGAAAATTGACGGTGTGTGCTTGCACGTGAAAAAAAGGATGTAATATGTACGAGTATGCATGTACACGTATATGTATGTATGAAAGAGAGAGAGAGAGAGGCTGTCTGGCCTGTGGACCGTCGCGCATCTCCATCCAACCGTAGATTCTTTTTCATCCACATCCATAGAATCGACCCCTTGTCTCTTTTAGCGTGAATTCACCCGCCTACAAGCTCTGCCGCATTTGGCGGCATTCTTTCATTTTCGACGCTGCATCTATTCTGTTAATAAAATGTCAAAAAGAACGCGCGTCTTTATATTCTTATCAATTTTCACACAATTAAAAGCACTTTGATCATGTCCAATTTAGCAAATGTGCTTTCATCGCGCGAACCTAACGATAATTTGTGTTTCCGCTTCAAGTTATATTCGATTAAAACTATGATAATTTATAAGTACACATATAGAGTGCCGTAATTGGCGGTTCAATGGGGAAGGTAATAATTGTAAAAAAATAAGAGAGAGTCGAAAATGTAAAATAATTTTCTTTATACAAGACTTGAGAAAATTGATTTCGAAATTTGAAAAATTAATAACATATTTTTTTTTTTAACAATGCTTTTTTTAAAGAATTTAAGGGTTTTTAAGGACTTGGTGTTGTATGTCTTCGAGTACATCTTGACAATGACTATTAGTATGCAAATATAAAAATACAACATACTCCATTTACTAAAACATTCTGAAATAATTTAAATTACTAGGAGAAATTGTTGTGTATAAAATATTTAGATAAATTTTACTTTCCCAATAGAAAAAAAATGTATCTCTTTATATCTTAATAGCTACTATCGAGATAAATCCGATGTGTAATACACGATCGTTAAAGGCCTTAAGCTTGCTGTATTATCAATCAAAGTTTAATGTGTTATCAAGTTTTGAATTTTCAATGCTAATTTTCTTGAAAACAAAAAACTTTGTACGAAAACAATTTTTTCTACATTTTTTGTATTAATTTTTTCATATAGAATTATTATCTTTCCGATTGTATCGCCAGCTACAGGACAAACACCTGTACATATACACCTAAATCTTCCCCACACACAGAGCCTAATTTTACGATGACACATTCGTGACGTCCAAGTTCTTACCGAAACGTCATTCTCTTGCAGCGATTTAACGTGTGTTTGCGTGACAAAAAAGTCAACGACTGAGAGAAGCGAATTTTTTCCTAGCGGAATCACGCTTTGTTATTTGTAATTTCCTCTCGTTGGTGTCGCGATGCGTCTGACGCAGGAGCTGTTCTACTCGGATGTCCGTGAAGCGAGACACGTGGAGTAGCCTTCACAATTTTTTTTTCCAACGATTTATTATATACCATTGACAGAGATATCGGGAAAAAAAAGAGCACGTCGCCGAGTTAGCTATATGGGCGTATTTCGAGGATATCCCGAAGCTATACTGCTCTTTATTTTTCACTCGCGCATTTTTTCAATGAAAATATAATTTTAGACCATCGTTCTCATATAACGATTAATTAACACGTATGACATACGATTACGTTCCGATATATATTTAAACAATTTTACTCGAACGGTATCGGAAAAGAGTTACAGTTATAATTGATGATTATCGGATAACGTTTACCTTCTGTCTTATAGATATACCGGACATTCCTGAGAACATCAAGAATTTACAGGCGCTACAGGTGGCGGACTTCAGCAGTAATCCTATTCCAAGGTTAGTCAATTATTCTTATCTTCCTTCTATACCTTTAACATCCAAATAACGCATACAGTTTATAGGAAAGATTTGGCGTTATCTCTTTTGCCGCTCCCTCTCTCTTTCTCACGTTTTTTTTTTCTTTTTTTTTCTTTTGACAATTCACTGTTGTGTATTCTCATCGAGAAGCAATAGATTTTAAGCAGATTCTTATCTATTGTTATATTTTTCAGGCTTCCAGCGGGATTTGTACAGCTAAGGAATTTAACTGTACTTGGACTTAATGATATGTCCCTTACAAACTTGCCACCTGATTTTGGAAGGTAATATCGCAGTAAACCTCAAAGCTACAGTATTCAGGTATTGTTACATAACATTTATCCGTTATTTCGTTAATTATTGGAAGTATATATTTTACTTGTAGTTTGGAGGCATTGCAGTCGCTGGAATTAAGGGAGAATTTGCTCAAATCCTTGCCTGAATCGCTCTCACAGCTCTTCAAACTCGAACGGCTGGATCTCGGTGATAATGAGATCGAAGAATTGGTGAGTTTGACGATCTTATTGCGAAATTACCAGTAGCGCAAACGAAAACGAAAAAAATGATTACATTTTTACGCAAAAAAAAAATCTTGTTCATTTAAGTGTAAAATTATATTATTATTATATTTTTATACAGGCACTTCTATTTTTATTACTTTTATAATAATGATAATAATGATTTGTTTAATAAAGTTTTAGTCCTATGGATAAAGATTATACCCGAGATTATAAATTTTACTTTAATATCTATAAACTTAAAGCTTTATAAGTTTTTGCATACTATCTATATTTATTGTTCTTTCGGCGATCTGATATTTTTATATCGATTATTTAAACTTTCTACAGCTTTAGATATCATTCTCAGTCATGAACTAATTATAAACAAGCAATTTTATTACGTTTTTTTCTAGCCTGCGCATATAGGAAAATTACCAGCGCTACAAGAATTATGGCTCGATCATAATCAATTGCAACACTTGCCGCCTGAAATAGGCGAACTGAAAACGCTCGCGTGTTTAGACGTTTCGGAAAATCGTTTAGAGGATCTTCCCGATGAAATCGGCGGTCTCGAATCGTTAACAGATTTGCATTTATCACAGAATGTTATTGAGAAATTACCCGACGGACTTGGCGAACTGAAGAAATTAACTATTCTCAAAATAGATCAAAATAGACTCTCTACATTAAATTCAAATATAGGAAGGTAAATGAAAAATCTAAATCACTATTGCATTAATTTGTTAGAAACGAGGATGAATTATTGGTTAAATATGAAAAGTTTACTTACACTTTATTTACGTTTTAGGTGCGAGAATTTGCAGGAATTAATTCTTACAGAAAATTTTCTCTTAGAATTACCAGTATCGATAGGCAAACTTCACAATTTAAATAATTTGAATGTCGACAGAAATAGCCTGCAATTTCTACCGATAGAAATTGGTAAGATAATAGAATATAAAAGACAACTCTTTTTATTATACAATGTTAAACATATCAAAGCAAATTGCAAGAAAACGATACATACTGGGTAATTGCAATTTCTTTATTCTTTTTTTCATTTCCTAGGAAACTTGAAAAAGTTGGGTGTATTGTCTTTAAGAGACAATAAATTACAATACCTTCCGTCTGAAGTGGGACAGTGCAATGCTCTTCATGTTCTAGATGTATCTGGCAACAGGTATACAGTTTATATACAATTATCTCAGCATCATTATTATTATTAAATGTAGAAAAAAGATGACAAAAAAAATGTTGATATGTTGTGAAGATTATCTTATTCAATAAGTAACTGTGCATATATTTTTGTTACACACAGATTACATTATTTACCATATTCTTTGATCAACCTGAATCTGAAGGCGGTATGGTTAAGCGAAAATCAGGCGCAACCAATGTTAACATTTCAAACAGACGTTGACGAGGAAACGGGTCAAGAAGTATTAACGTGTTTTCTTTTGCCACAATTGGAATTCCATCCTGATGGTTAGTAATTAAGATTAATCACTTTATTTTGTTCATTATTTATTTGTATATTTTTTTTAAAACCATTTTATCAAATCCGTCTAATCATATTTCAAATTTCAATTTTGTTACGTACATGATGACAGATTTACTTTAGTTAGAAAATGCCACAAAATTTGCATGAATATAAAGTACGCTAACCGGCATAAGGTAATGCGAAATAAATAATATATTTCTTTTATTTATTTATTTTTTTTCTTTTAAAAATTTTACTTGGATATTTAGCATGTAAATTAGTAGTTTTCAGATATATGTAGCTAAAAGTAGAAAAGTCTCCAAATTAAACTGAAAAGAATTGTATTAGTGATTGATGAGAGATTATATAATTTGATTATTCTGATTTTTATATATTTACTATTATGCATAACTGATAATCTCATTTTTTAGATTCAGGTAGACTGGGAATGTTGGTTGGTATGAGAAACGTTCAAGGTGGTGAGATGCGTGAATTGACAAGCAGCGATGATGAAGGCTGGCAAGAAAGAGAAGCATCAAGAACACATTCAGTGAAATTTACTGACGAACCACCAGAAGCTGACAAAGAGGTATATATTTATCTTCTTTTCTTTTCTTTTAATATGT
This sequence comes from Formica exsecta, assembly GCF_003651465.1. Taxonomy (NCBI): domain Eukaryota; kingdom Metazoa; phylum Arthropoda; class Insecta; order Hymenoptera; family Formicidae; genus Formica; species Formica exsecta. The sequence continues at coordinate 491,387 of NW_021850397.1, forward strand.
TACTTTGTAATACTTCGTTTTATCTCTTCTTTTTTTATTTATCTTTACAAATAGACTCCATTTGTACGTCAAAACACACCACATCCAAAAGAATTGAAAGCTAAAGCACACAAGTTATTCAGCAAAGGAAAAAGTGAAAGTCGATCGGAATCTACAGATGAACAGGTAATATCTCATGATTAACTTTTTTTTCAGCAAGCTAATAAATCAAGAAAAATTTAATTTCTTGATTTTGATAATATTTTTAATGGATTCTTTGTTTTGCATTACTTTGTAGCTAGAAAGTAATTGGTTTGAATTTTTTGTCAGGATGTTTCTCAAACATTTGGATTAGATAAAACTGAACCAGAGACACTGGTCAACACTGCAGATGTGCCGCAAAGTGTTTCTGAGCAAGAAGAGCACGTGGAATGTAGTACTATACAAAATAATCATAAATCACCAACATCTGGCATCGAATCAGATAACACGGATATTCAAATTAATAAAGAAATAGATGATCTTTCTGTTCAATATGCTACAGAAATTCATTCAGTAAGTAAAATTCAGAGAAATATTTTTATTCTAATAATGATTATATCAGTAATCATTACAATTACAATTGTGTCAATTACAATTTTCTTTTGTCCAATATGCCGATTTTATAAAAATGGTTATTGATTAAGAATAGTATAGTGTCTCCATAAGCTTTTTTACAACATTATATATATATATATATATATATTAATTTTCAATTCTTTCTTTTGTTCTGTTACACTATATACACATACATATATTTCCAATTTCTATATCTTTTACTATCAAATAAATTAAAAATATTTATTTTTGCAGAACGCAAAAGCTGAAAATTCCATCCCAGAATCAAAAGAAAGGGAGGAGTGCGAAGAGGAGTCTGAAAATGAAGATGTGCAAAGACACGTCGAATTTAGTATTGCAGAAGACGCAAGTAATGAAGATATTTATGATTCAAATAAGCCCAATAAACTTCAACGTAGAGACACTCCGCATCATCTGAAAAATAAACGCATTCATACAGCAATTGACAAGGATAAAGTTGCTTCTATTATAGCACAGGTTAATGTTTTATGTTTTTTGATAAGTAAAAAAAAAATTTTACATTTATTTGCAACACAGATATATTTATTTGCAACATAGAAATATTTAATACTAACAAATAATTTGTAAAAGATATGCAACATTCATATTTGCCGATATATTTAATCAACTATATTTCATTCATTTTGCATTTTGCATTTATAGGCACTTTTGAAAAAATCCGACGAGACTTCTACATCTTTACCTTCACAAGTAGAGTCTACAGAAACATTCGACGCGCATAATCAAGGTAAATTTAAGAATTAAGTTGAAAAATAATTATTATTACGCTAAAGTTTAATTATTTATATATAATTTTATTTATACTTTTGATTAAAATTTTTCTGTTTATTCAGTTTTTATCACTATTACACCTGTTATCTTATGGTAATAATATATTTACTTTTTGGAGTAAGTTTTTATCGTATGTATTGATAAAATTTTCATTGAAAAATGATAATAAAGAATTTAAAAAATTTGTTATGTATGAATCATGAATTTATCGCGTTAAAGAGAAGGGAAAACATGATAAGATATATCTTGTACTCAACTTACTTGCCATCTTATCTCGAATCTAGTTATCAATGTGTTTCTCAGTGGTTAGGAAGTATTAAGGACAATTATAATAGAGAATATTTGCACGATAATATATATACAAAATAATATTTTTTACATAAATAAAATCGAGATAAATTGTTTAATATAATGCCTAGAAGAAGATACAAATGTTATATTAAAAACAAAAAAATTAAAAGAGGTAAACGTTGATATATGACATAGATAAATATATTTATTAACTGTTGACAACTCATGATCAAGTAGTTAAACATGTTATTTCAGATGCAACCTCTGACATTGAACCAGCATTGGAGATACGGGAAGAGCAATATGAGATTCATATAGAAAGAACGACTGGCGGACTAGGTTTATCAATAGCTGGCGGTATCGGATCGACGCCTTTTAAAGGCGACGATGAAGGCATTTTTATTTCAAGAGTTACTGAAGGTAAATATTTACTTATAAATAAATAACTTTATCAAAAGCAGTAGAATCTGTTTGATAACTAGCCTATTGTTTATTTGTGTGTATATTTAATATCTTTTTGCAATCTATTTATATCTTGATTTACAATTATATACATATTTAATATACTTTTTTTCACAGTTATAAAAGAACTTTGTTGCATTATTACATATATTATATAAACATTTCTTATTAAAGCTTAGAGATTAAGTTATTTTATGCAGAGTATTTATTCTTTTTTACGTAAAATGACAATTTATTTTACTCATTTTCAGGTGGACCTGCGGATTTGGCTGGTTTGAGAGTAGGTGACAAAGTAATATCCGTAAATGGAGTATCAGTAGTGAATGTAGACCATTACGATGCTGTAGAAGTATTGAAAGCATGCGGACGTGTTCTCATATTGAATATAATAAGGGAAGTTACGAGGATAATTCCGCCATATGAACAGGTATTAAATAATTATATTGTCATCTGATTAGCAATGTCGCATTGATATTTGGTTGATATAAATTGATTGTTATTTTAAATATAAGCGCAAGATTAATATAATTGTGATGATAGAGTTTGGCTATTATTCTCTAGGCACCGACGAGAAAAGATTCCGTGTGTTCTAGTTTAAGCACAAGTAGAGCACCAAGTGCGACATCTTATGTCTCATCCACAGCATTGTCGCATACTTTAGAAAATGGCGACGCATCCGTGACTCATGAAACTGCGAAGGTAACACGTTCGTGTCTAAATATTTTTGATAGTGATAATTTGTCGACGACAATATGTACGATTAATGGATTCAAATTTAATATATCATAGACGAAAAGGATTCCCGAGCCTATAACTTCTCTAAAAACAAGCAGTGAACCTATGGTATCCGTTCTTTTTCACACAACATTAATACGAGACCAAAATGGGCTTGGATTTAGTATTGCCGGTGGAGAAGGTTCACCATCATTTAAAGATAATAGCGATGTAAGCATCTCTATAATAGAATTTTTCATCATTTCTTAATATCGTTTTAATTAGCATTGAAATTAATTACGTATCATTAATCGCTTCTAGGCAATATTTATCTCGAGAATAACGGACGGCGGAGTTGCCCAAAAAGATGGTAAATTATTAGTTGGGGACAAAGTAATATCTGTAAGTATGTTTTCATCGAGTATATAAACTTATATCAATAGATGATAGAACATATAATATCTTAATGAATATTAAATCATTTTCGTAAAAAATGTAGATTAATGGGGTAGATATGAGAGGAGCTAAACATGAACAAGCGGTGGCTTTACTTACTGGCTTGGAAAGATTTGTTCGACTAGTGGTCGAACGGGAAATACCGCTTTCTCAAGCAAACCCCGCCACCGTCGTAACTCCATCGGAAAAATCGCCGCGTGTGATAGGTGCACCGAAACCTTACACAGGCCTGTACAATGCCAACAGTTATATGGCAAATAGACCCGGATACGGCGGATACCGTCGCTCCATGGACGCCGATAAGGCATTGTCGCCGAGTCCCACTTCGAAAACACCACCGCCAACATTATCCGCGAAGGCCGATGACGTCAATGAAACGCCTAAGATGAACGGCGTAAGCGAGCCGGAAAAAAACGTTTCACCAACGGCTTTCAGCCCGACGATTAATCAAGCATCATATCCGCAGCCGGCTCCGAGGCATAGCATCTCGCAGATGACGTCACCTACGAATAATACCACCGGTTCTGCAACTACGACCTCTCACGTAGATCCTAGACCGGATGAAACTGCGCAAGAGGACATACAGGTACCGAAGCCTATCACCAGCGAAGAATTTCAAGCTATGATCCCCGCTCATTTCCTTCGACCTCCAACATCCTCGCCTTCACCAGACTCCCATCAAGGCCCCGTTGTGACAGTGACGATAAAGCAGCCCGATACTTTGCCTGGGGATGTTAGCTTCCCTCCAGCTCCTACTACACTCGGTAAAGTTACTGAGACCATCACAAAGAGTACACTCACCGAGACCGTCGTAACTAGAGTGACTGACAACCAATTGATGCAACCGCTTATTATCGAGGTATGTGCATGCTTAGTTAGATCAAAACATCAAAAATAGATAACACAAAAATAGATTGCATGTGTAGTGTAGCTGCTAACCTAGTCTCACATTCGTGTAGAAGCTCATCATTTTCATCTTTTTTATCTTGCTACTTTATATACGCATTGTGCGCATCTATGTTGTTTCATTAGTTTTGTTTTAAATTTATTTTATATTTGTTCTTTTAATCTGAGCATACTTTTTACTTTTATTTTTATTCTTTACATTTTTTTTTGCATTTTAATATGCACGGATATTCGAGCAATTGTCTTATAAATAATTATTACAGAGTTTAGTTTAGAACTATAGAGGCGTTTTAAGTATAGTTTAGAACTATAGAAGCGTTTTAAAACTATAAATACAAACTTAATTGAATAATAGAATTCGCGGAAAGAAACAACAGGTCTTAATAAACATAGATAACATAAACATAGATCTATATATTTACAACATTGTAGATTATATTTACAACATTGTAGCATTTCCAAGCAAGCGTGAATTCACCATTTATTATTTTGTTTCTCATGCTTATTAATTTAAAATAGTGTTACGCATGTTTATTTCAATCTAACGATGATAGATATCCATTTTATACATGGGTCTGTAAATATAGGCTGGGTTCTGTAAAGAGCATATTCACGCATATATCTATAATACACATTACGTATACTATAGATACCATGTGCTTTAGGGAACCCAGCTATAATATTGCAAAATTGGCGGCTTAAATAGTTATCGAAGACTGTGAAAAATTAAAAAATCTTCAAACACATGCGTTTATCTGCGAGAAATCACGCTGAAGCTTGTATTGAAATGAGCGGTCAACACAGTTTGAGCACCCGTTAATTGCGTATCTATTCCAAGGTTATCCATCGCTTATTGAGATTCTGAATTTTCGAGATATCAGTTAATCTGTGATAATTGTTTAAAAAACCATCGACTTATATTAACTAAAAAAGTTGAAGATTATCTAAAAAAAATTGTGTATGTATACGCGCACGCGTGCACGCATATTCAGGAACAGGTCCAATGATAAAATGATTATTAATAACCAATTTTTTTTACATTTGTTAAATAATATTTTAATTTTTAACATAAAGCTTATTTCCATGCTGTGATGATAATTATGATTTAAAAATTTTAAAAATAAAATAAAGTCAGAATATTAGAAAAAGAAGATTCAAGAAGATTCAAAAACATATGTATATAAATATGTTTTAAAATTAATTATTAATTAATTATGATTTTCTCAAAGCAATAATTAATTTTATAATTAATTAAAAAAAATATTTACATATATGTTTTTGAATCGTCTTGAACTTTCTTTTTCCGACATTTGGAGTTTATTTTACTTTCTAGAAAAAGTGCAAGAAAATGTAAGAAATTAAAAAAAAGAATGGGTTCTAATCTTCATTGCTTTTGTACATCATCATCCTGTCTTGCAATCTCGTCCAATTCTCATAAATATAGCTTTTTCTTTTATAAAATCAAATACATAATTGCGATATAATTAAGCAAATATTCACGCAAAAGTGTGATCTAAAAGAATGATTATGGAGAAATTGTTGTATCAGAGTATAAATTATAGATTGCATTGTTTTGCACATTTGGTTTTGTGCATTTTTTAGCGAATTTTCTTACGTACATAATGTTTTGCTCAATTATATTTCTCTTATGTTCAATTTTATATATATTTTTCGTAAAATTATCTAAAAAACATATGTCAATGGCGATCTTAGAAACAATTTTGGTAACTAACGATGGACTATAATAAACAGAGAGTTTACTTATCCTCTGGCATGGAAATAGGTAAGTAGCGTAGATTTGTTTTTCTCCCATATCAATACTTAATAAAATGGGATAAATAGAGAAGTACATCTTTGTCACAATTTTATTTCCATAAAATCTATATTAAAATCCATAGCTTGGACTACTATCTCTCTCACATTCTAATAACTCTATATAAACTCTAAGCTTTTATTTTAATTCAACATCTTGTAAAATTAAAATTTCTATATTTTAATATATGGCTAATTTAATAATCACATTGTTCAGGATGTTATCCTTGTGAAAGAAGGCTCGCTAGGCTTCAGCATCATAGGGGGAACCGATCATTCGTGTACGCCGTTTGGTGCAAAAGAACCAGGAATTTTTATATCTCATGTAAGTTTCTTACTCTTATGTCTTTTTTAAATATATTTATCTAATTATTTTTACACACATTATACACACACATATATTATATCTATATTATATATATTTTATATATAGATTTATTTATTATATATTTTTATATATACGTAATTTTTTTATATTTATCTATATTTTTATGTAAATATATTAGGTTGTTCCTGGCGGCATAGCAGCTAAGTCAGGTAAACTAAGAATGGGCGATAGGATATTAAAAGTGAATGGTACAGATGTAACAAAGGCCACGCATCAAGAAGCAGTAATGGAACTTTTAAGACCAGGAGACCAGATTGTGCTCACCATCCAACATGACCCGCTTCCGGAAAATTATCAGGTAAATTATCAGCGGGTGCACTTTGCAGTGGCACACAATACGCGACATTATTTTTTTTTACATAGTTGCTTAGATTAGCGATGCTTTTAGAGCTGTATAAATAAATCTACGGATTAAATATAACTTTACACAATCATATATCATAAAATTACATTGTGCGTTCTCTTCACGTCACTTTTGACAAATTGACTGAATGCAATGCGTGATTAGTGAAATGCGTGTGACTTCTTACAATTTCTAGATTATTAATCACAGTTATTTTGTAAATTAGATATGCACCTTTAAGAGATTGTTTCTTAAGGAAAGAACACTTACACTTTGTGTATATCTTTTTGTGCTACAATTAGAACTATACAGGCACTCTATTTAATAAGTGAATAGCTTTCTGAAAAAAATTTTTTTTTCACGTTTTACTAACACTGAAGAAATGCTTGTTAGTTGCAAACAACGGCATTCGCGATGCTTTATTTTCTCACCTAATGCAACTTTTTCTTATAATTTGCCCCACAAGCTGGTCGAAATAGAGTACATCTCTGTGACAGTAAGTACTCGATGCGTTTGACCCATATAACTTTACATCCTTATTTATATGCTTAGTCTCACACGAACAGGCTGCAAATTTCACTACTATGAATGACTCGCTTTTGCTTATGCTATTATTTACACAGAAACTTATTATTTTATATTCAAGTGCTTTTTTGTGCTTTGCATCATGTAATTACACTTAGCATATATTATCAAAAGCTGAATTAAAATAAAATGGTTTTTATTATACAAAAGTTTAATCAATCTGTTTTTGCAATTTTTCAAATGTCGGTATTATTCGAATATTCGAGTCATCTTATTCTTTAATTTAATTTTTTCGATTCTTAATATTTTCTCTACAATACAAATTTCTCTACATCTCATTTATTAATTAATATTTAAATTTAAATTTATAAATGTCACTAAAGTGCATAAATAAATATTAATCATGATTACAATTGAAAAATTTATTATATCAATAATAAATTCTGAAATAATAATTATTTATAATTAAATAAAAATTAAAGTAATTTATATAGTTCTGTAACATAATATCTTTTATTTTTATATTTTATACTATAATTTTAAGTAAAGAGAAATAATAATCTGCTTTATAAAGTGGATAATATAATCTGTTTTAGGAATTAGTGATAACGAAGGAAGCAGGTGAAAAGCTTGGTATGCACATTAAGGGAGGTCGAAGAGGACAGAAAGGCAATCCTCTCGATCATACGGACGAGGGCGTTTTTATATCAAAAATTAATTCAGGTGGTGCAGCCAAAAGAGACGGACGATTGAAGGCAAGTACATTTTGTATATTTATTTTGTTACTTTTTAACTGACTTTAATATTCGATTTATGCTAAATTCTATATATTTTACGATAGGTTGGAATGAGACTACTGGAAGTCAATGGCACATCGTTATTAGGTGCGACTCATCAAGAAGCTGTCAATATCCTTCGGTGCTCAGGGAATACGATCACATTGGTTGTGTGTAAGGGTTACGACAAAAGTGAAATTGAACCGATATTAACATTATCCGACAATGAAAATTCTAAGGAAGCTAAAGTGTCTAACGAATCGAGAGATCCGGCCGCGGAAGGTACTAAATCGTTGTCGCAAAGTGTATCCAGTTTAGACCGAGATGACGAGGAAGCTGCGATTCTTAGGCAAGAACAAGAAATGAAAGCTGAACTCGTCGCTTGGGAACAAGAGGAACGAGAGCGAGCGCTTGTAGAGCAGAGAGAAAAATCTACACCCGAAAAGGTAGGACGATTTCCAGCAAATCTCGAGTTCTTATAATTTTTGAATAAAAAAAATTTCGAAATATTTTCCATTTAAATAATTTAAATTTGAAAATATAGTAAAAGCTACTGTGCATAGAGAACGATTGATTTTTTTATATTCTTTGATAGAACAAATGTGTAATTCTCAAACATTTTCTCCAACATATTTCCCGGAAATAAATTCAGTATACAATAATTCAATTTCTATTTGCACTGTTTGATTTTGACATAGGTAATGGATGTTGTACGAGCGGCAGAATCACTAGTAAGCAAATCGAACAGTCCTGTCGACATGGTACCGCCAAAGTCACCCGGAGGTTCCAAAGATCTCAAAACTACGACGATTGTTATGAGCAAACACACACTAGCACCTCAGAATCCTAATAATGTAAGTAATACAATGCATTAATATATAATTTATTAATTTTTTTATTAATCACGTATCTTATATTTTCAAATAACATAAACATTTTAACATAAATTTGAAAATATATACGTGTAGCATCTTATACATGTAGAATATAACAAAATATTTCAGATTGTTACTTCCAGTTATGAACCCTCCGATTTGAACTCGATGTTTCCTTAATGAAAAAGAATTTGTTTTGATAACTTTTTGCATTCCTTATTAATTTATTATTTAGAAATATATTTGTAATAATATTTTTATTTCATAAAATGTTGCATTCCCCACTTACCATCAGCATTGCCCTCTTTTTATTAGCTTGGCATGGCTTTTTTTGTAGCATGAAAATATTATATATTTTGTACTTTCCTTCAAAACTGCTTTATCCAATATTGTTAAAACCTACAAAGGAAAACGTAAATATATGATACACTTATTTGTTATTAGATTAAAATTTTAAAATTTCTTAGGAAGAGAGGGGGGAGTAGAAATTAATATATAATATCTGTACTGTTATAAAACGGTTATCTGCCAGATCAAGAGTTTTGATTTGGAAATAAATCAACTGTCAACTGATTTTCTTGTATGAGATAATCCGACTAACTTTTAAACACTATGTCACTTTACAAGACACACATTTATACAACTATATATAATACAATTATATATGTGCTGCATGAAATGTGAAGATCCATATAAAGAGAGAAAGAGAAAGAGAATTTTCTGATATTTAAAGTAGCTATTTTAATAGCATATAATAATTCTTATATTTTTCAAAAAATTGTCTAAATTATTTCCTTTCATTAAGGAACATTATTGTCTCTATATATACACACACACACACACACATACACACACAAAATGATATTAATTCTTCTGTTGAGATAGTATCATTCCATATAGATATTTCAATATCTCCAATTAAAAACTTTAAATTAAATTTAATTACCTTCACTCTGGTTTTATCAAAACCGATCTAATATAATCCCTTCAAATCAGACTTGTTATTAACAGAGTTATCTGCATTTTTTACATTTACGTTTATTTTCGCAATGAGAAACCTAAGCAATTTCATGGACTTATTCGTCATCATACATATGATCTATTACATAATTTCATTAAATGAAACCTAAATGGCGCATGAAATGTACAGTTGTTTCGGTGTCTTTAGCGTCGCATGCTCTCCTGAGCGCCAAAAAGAGAGAGATATTTCACATGTTTACAGACAGTGGAAGATGATAGCGCTACTTTGGCTGCCCTCTAACAGGAGTGAGTCGTTCGTCTTTCTACTCATTTTCCCCGTGTGTCTGCGTCCATGCCTCCGATTCCGCAGGATTGCGTGCCATAACAAAACGTTCTCTAAGAATTCCATTAACCACAAAAGAGTGGCATTGTATAACTCGCGTATAACATTCATGATGGTTTATCATTGCGTTTTTCTATATGTCCACCAAATGTTATACGGCACTTGTTACTCCATTTGTTACTGATACTGCCATTAACGACATTAAATATCGAGAAATACGCTGACGGTTGGGTTGAATCCGTAATTAATTTTTTGCTTCGACAAAATATAGCAGGACAAGAATTTCGAATCATGACACATAATTGTGATATCTTACTCGACTCGAAAAAAATTGTCATCTATACATCTATACATACATATAACACATACATACATACATGCAATACGGATAAATAAATATATATTACATACATATATTGAGTTATATATATAATATTATATATAATATATATAATATTAATATATATTATATAATTTTATATTTTCTCATTCGCGATTATATAAATGTCGGATAACAAGGGAAAATATTTCTGTGATAGATAAAGACGCAAGTTGTAGTAAAAAATTTTTCTTATATATACATATACTTAACGGAATCTTTTTAGTAAGATTTGTATATTACTCTTTAAACTTGTTTGCGTATATAAATTTAGTAATATGTGCGATACATATATAAAATATGGTCGCTACAGTTAATCTCGATTAACCGTTGCGTGATTTTGTTCAGCTATCGAATGAATGGTTGTTATAAAGATAGGAGGCGATTTGTGATATAGGAATTGACAATTTTTTGACATAATAAGGGTCTGTTTGTGTACAAGTTTCTAAAAATCTTTGTTAGTCTATTACAATCGTAAATGTGAATATATTTTGGTCATTTAAATAAGAATTAATTACGTATTCTTAAGCGTTACGTATCTCCATACGCATTTACGTTCTCTTAATCGTATGTAATAAAACACTGAAGGAAAGTTACGATTTATTTAAGGTCTGTCGTCACTTTATCGCAAGAAAGAGACATTATGAATGTTCTAGTTAAAGCACAAGTATCGTTCCGTACTTACAATTTACTAAATGATTTGAAAGAGCATACATATTTTCTACACGAGATTCTATTAACAATGTCGTATTTGTAAAAAAAATAATATTCCGACTATTTTATAATCAGACATAAGTGATATTCTTCATGATACATCTATAAAAGAAATTGTCGGTAATTGTTTTATACCTTCCTGTTAAAATGTCTGAGCAAATATTAAATTGATTCTAGCAATGCGTTGTATTATATCGCGTTAAAAAAAGATTAGAATATAATTCCAAAAATAGAATACATATAGATATAAAATATATATATATTTCCTGGTTGAGAATTTTATATATATATTATCTAGTATCGTTAATTTTATAGAAGCGCGTAATGCGCCTTGTTACTTATACGTTTGCACACAGCTTCATTAATAACGTAGTTCAATAATAAAAAAAAAAACAACTTTTTTTCCTACACAAGAAATAAGATGATAATTCTCCGCGATATTTTCACGCTTGAATACTGAATATTTCAGCTTTCAGATTGTACTATCACATCATCGTATTTTTCAACACATTATCGTCTTTAATCTATTCGGAAAAGTTTGATGTCCCGATAATCAAATCTCTCTTAATTTGATCTTTAGCATATAAATCGGAGAGAGTCGACGCGATGTCGGAACTTTTCCTTATACAGGCCGTATTTTAATTCTTGGATAATACTTGAATTTTTTTTTTAATGAGAATTTCTTTGAACCTTGTCCTTTCGCGCGCGACTTTTTAATTGCCAATATTGAATTATGTAATTATTTCAGATACAAATTCATATTCTCTTAATAGAAGGATTTCTGAGTTGTATTGTTACTTTTTTTTATAAATTTGCTAAAAGCACGTTTTTCTCTATTCGAACTGTTATTTGCTATTAATAATTACCTTTATAATTTCTAATCAGTCGGCAATCAATTACATTTGTAATTTGTGATTAATTAACATATATACGATTATTGATTATATTAGAAGTTAATAATTTTTAATTAAGATTGTTTAGAGAAAGTTGGCAAAGTAATTAAAATATTATATCACTAATTATTACTGTGCTTATATAGGGCAAGATCGACTCTTTCGGAAAGGTATACGGACATAAACGTACATGATGAATAATTTTATTTCATAAAATGCTGTTATCATCCTTGTTATCTTGATTGCTCTTGCAAGAGAAAAACAATATTTCGATCTCTGTTAAGAGTTACAACGTCGCGCGTTGTGAGCGTATTTTAAATATTGGCCTTCGTTTCTTAGTTAGATCTATTAATACAGTTTTAACATTTGGTACATTCAATACTGTAATTGAGTCATATCATTATTGAAATTTGAATGAATGTATCTATATATTTTCTATAATCATTATATGTTTGCATAACTCTAATGGACCAGATGTTTATATAATACTACACAAAATTATCGGATAAGTCATATAATAAAATATTTACTTAAGTATCTGAAAGAGAGATGTTAATGTTAAAGTTCCAGTTAATCGGCATAGGAATGAAATTTGGACGTTTTTAAAATAATCTGCCTATGCGCACAGAGGTTTTCTGAAAGTGGTTGATAGTTATCCCTGTTGTGAGATGTATATTAAGATGAAGATACTTTTTCATAATCGTGTTTAGATAAGAGAAAGTTGTAGGATATTATTTTATCATAACACATACACACACACACATACACACACACACACACACACAAGCAGTTTCATTTAAAAATCAATTTGCTATATATTATTTCGTATAATATCCTACAGTAGAGGAGACTGTTCACCGTGAAACAATTTTCGTTGGGCCGAATCTCTGGTTTCCCTTCTCAAATCCAATAAATATGAAACGAAATAATCCTGTATAAGCTTATTTCGAACGAGATTATATTCACGTGTACAATAATTCTTTCTTGTTATTTATTGCTATTTTCGCAAAGATCTTTTCTCAAACGCTGAAGATTGTTTCCGAGTAAAAATACCCTGTGCTTATTTAGATTCGCTTGAATCTTGTACAAGAGTGATGTAAAGCAATAAGAGTATATAAATAAAACGTATGAAATTCTCTTATGTTACGAAATACGAGTAAATATTTTTTTTTTACCGAGAAATATGCAATTTGCGAAATGAGAGATGAGACACATCCGTACTGAGTTATTCTACAGGGTAATATACAGTTCAGGGTAGAGTAGCACACACAAGCGAGATTTACTCCAAAAAAGAAAAAACAAAAACAAAAAAAAACACCCAAATATCCTAAGGGAGTACTCTCGTGGTGCACATACAGTCTCCGCTACTACATCAATATACGATGGATAGGGTACAAATAATATAGGATAGCTTTATATAAAATGAGCGAACGTGTTTAACATGTACCGATGATCACATATGTTTACACAGATGAAATTATGCGCAACACGTTGCATGATTTATTGCAATAATAGTACAATTGAGAGGATGCATACGCTATCGGACGATCGTAAAAAGAGCCGGGAGATCGGACAAAGAAGTTTGAAAAATTCTTCTTTAAATCCTAACGTATAGATTTTGTATGACATGTAGCACTCGGCGGAAATAAATCTGTTTTAAAGTACGATTATCAATAGTTTTACAATTTTATAAATTATATATACATATATATACATATCTCTTTTTTTGCGTTACGATTTATATCAAGTAGCTTCGCATGTGATTGACTACTTTATGTGATGAGTTACTCTTATCATTTACGATTTATTTCACTCTGTGCATCACGTGTTCCATACGATCAATATACGATGGATAGGGTACAAATAATATAGGATAGCTTTATATAAAATGAGCGAACGTGTTTAACATGTACCGATGATCACATATGTTTACACAGATGAAATTATGCGCAACACGTTGCATGATTTATTGCAATAATAGTACAATTGAGAGGATGCATACGCTATCGGACGATCGTAAAAAGAGCCGGGAGATCGGACAAAGAAGTTTGAAAAATTCTTCTTTAAATCCTAACGTATAGATTTTGTATGACATGTAGCACTCGGCGGAAATAAATCTGGTTTAAAGTACGATTATCAAACTTTATAAAAGCGAATATTTAATATTCAGTTATCCAATTAGCATGTTATTGTTTCAACGTTTATAAATTGTTCTTTTATTACAATCTACCGTATCGTTATCTGTAAACACCATGGAATTTATGTGTGTCATCACTATTGAACGTCAATAATGCATTTTTTGAAATTTATTGAATTATTTTTATAGATTATATTTAATATAAATAGTTTTACACAATTTTATAAATTATATATACATATATATACATATCTCCTTTTTTGCGTTACGATTTATATCAAGTAGCTTCGCATGTGATTGACTACTTTGTGATGAGTTACTCTTATCATTTACGATTTATTTCTCACTCTGCATCACGTGTTCCATACGTATTAACCGAAATAATTAATACAGTTTTCCATATTATTTATCCAGTCAAGAACGAATCAGACCTCTGGAACGTCAAGGGACTTCTCTTCGTCGAAATCAGCTACTCTTCCTAAGGCAGCCAGTTTCGAACGCTCTACCTCTATGCACACTTTACCCTCTCCGACGAAAAAAAAATCTTTGTCTAAACGCAGTATCACGTTTGCCGATCTGCCGCCGATCTCAAAAAAGAATTCGAATCGCGGCACATCCCATCCTTCTCATGTCAAGCCTACGTTATCCGCAACCATTGAGCAACCAATTCGGCATCCGTTGCAAGAAGCCTACCCCCCGCAAACCGTCGTATCCTATGAAACACCCTACATACAACATGCACGTTTTCGACTTCCCCCGACACCACTAACCGCTCCCGAATGCTGGGGAGATCTTGACACTTCGGCTTCCCTTAGCAAACGACAGATAGCACGTTCTGTTGACGAGAATTTTCAGGTTGAGGTGGGTTTCAAAAGCATGTCTAATTTTTAATTTAACGTACTAACATCTTCCCGATATTTTAGGAGAAAAAGATGCGAAATTTATAAATATTTATAAATTTTACTAAATTTAAAGTTTTATTTATATTTTTACATATTATATAATATATTTATATAAAGAGAAAGGGGATATATAATGTATGCTTTCGTTTTTTAATGTGTGTTTCAACTTATTACTATTCATAATATAATAATGTTCTTTATGAAAGTTATGCGAGCCGATAGTTATTTATATATATAAATGTTATAAATACAGCAATCTCCAACTTCTTCTCCGACGCCACCATTAACAAAAATGTCAGTCAGCGATAAAAAGAAGCTTTTTGAAAGTGCCATGGAAGAACATTTGAAACCATCGCCTAAACCAGGTGAGAATATGTGTGTGTTTCTGGCACGCGGGTATATTGTATATTTTATGCATTACATAATTTATAATTGTAAAATATTACTTTCAAATGACCAATATATACACATTCAAATTTATATACATATATAAATAATCATATATGTATACATGTTACAGATAAAATATTCAGCTTCTTAAGTCAGGACGAGGTAGAAAAAATGAGACAAGAAGAAGGTAAGGATATTATCATATTTAATATTATAATTTTTCACAGTTTCATATTATATACTGTATTTTAATGCAATTGAGATTAACGAAATCATACATATTTATGTTTTTATAGAGAAAAAGATTGCAACTTTGACGCGAGACGAATTAAAATCATGGGCACAGCTTGATGAAAACGAAGGTCTCGAAGATTTGGATCTCACAATGGATGATCAAAATAATGGACGACCTAAGTAAGCTTTAATTATCACGTTTAAATTATTTCTTATCTTGAAAATAATACAATTTTTGCGCGTGTATGTGGGAGAGTGACGTTTAGTTTGAACAAGTACGATATTCTGAATCTTTAGTACACAAGTATTATAAGGGAATAAGACGAAAAATGATTCAATCATTTGCATAAATATAACGTAATATGCAGGCAGCTATTAAAGTAAAGAAAAAATTTATTGTTATGTTAGTATATTATATTTATATTGACTATATATATGTTGACTGAGAGATTTGCAATTTATATAAAAGAACATATAATGTTTTTTGAATATAAGTATAATACGCTTAGTATTTTTTTAGTATAGTGTGTTCCGTTTCTAACTCTAGGATAATATAATTTCTTTGCGATTATGCGCATGTCTTTACAATATTGGATATTCATGTGCTTTATCGTGTTTGAATACCAACAAGCGATATGCATCATCTCTTCATTTCTCATTCAAAATTTGAATTTATTTAATATTTTAATTTAATACTTGAATATTTTAACAATTAAATTATTGTTTAATACTGTGCAGTATTACTATACTGAAAAATAAATGCGATTTATTAATGGCAACTTCCGAAAGTTGCGTTATGAGTCGTGGACAATCATTCCACGATGTATGATAATCGATTTTTAGAACACCAGATTGTTAAAATCCGGTAGCTTTCTGGTGGTATTCAAACGTACTAATTACGATTACGATTCGGAGATTGATGAGATTTTCGAACCGTTTTCTAAAGCGACGGTGATGCAAATCTCGAATCGTCTACTAGGCTCGTCCTTAAATCTCACAAATATTCGATGATCGCTATATCATAATTATGTTTTGCATGCAGATATGCAATACACTTGATTACAACATACATTTATTTCCACTCTTATTTTCTGATAACGATAAATTTCGAATCCGCTTACACGCTTCTATTCGCTGTATATTGTGCCTGTATTATGTCTAAGTATTTCGATTATATGATAAATCTCTCTCTCTCTTTTTCTCTCAGTTTTATTATGTACGAAACAAAAAAGATTTCTTTATGCGTGATCTCTGTGGCAGGCTCGATAATAGACAATGTGCGAATAATAATGTAACATCTTCTCGATAAAAAAATCCCATTTTTACTAGAATTTTGAAATACTCCCTTTTTCTATTTTTTTAGAAGATTAATGTGATAAAACTATTTTTCATCTCTAAATGTGGTTAATAATTGATGGCGATTGAGCATTACATTGCTTATCAATATGCGAAAAATATGGTAATAATTTTACTATATCTCAGTAATAATGATCCGTCCCATTCGCGTAAAAAATACATTTACACATACGCTCACATTGCAAGCCTCCATCAATAATGCGAACAATCTGACTAGTACTAATTATAATGTGTTGCTTCTGTATTTTTTTTTTTTTTTTGAATAAACACGATATTTGTAACATATGTATGTATATCATTCGTCAGTATGCATGCTCGTTACCTTCCAGTAGCCGACTGAGCTCGCGAACTTCGATCCCTCTTATCCAGAATGTTCCCAGCAGCGTGAGGACAGCAAAAGCGGAACGTCGTTTGAAAGAACGGTTAATACAAGAGGTATTATATCTCTCACGATAGACACTTATCTATTATTTCGATAAACAATACATTATAATGTTTTTCATGAAAATGTTTTGATTAAAATTATGAAAAAAATAATTATATATTTGAGAAGAGGAGAGAGTCAGAGCACTCTCGACCTACTGGATCTACCATAAATTATTATAATCACTCTGTTCGCAAAATGTTTGTTATATTCGAAATTTCTTCTTTTCTTTATCAGGGCCTTATTTCGGACGAAGACGAGGAACATCTTCTGAGCCCCGCGGAACAGCGAGC
Source organism: Formica exsecta (assembly GCF_003651465.1). Taxonomy (NCBI): domain Eukaryota; kingdom Metazoa; phylum Arthropoda; class Insecta; order Hymenoptera; family Formicidae; genus Formica; species Formica exsecta. The sequence continues at coordinate 509,349 of NW_021850397.1, forward strand.
GCTCAAAGCGGAGAAACGCGCCGCTTGGCGACAAGCTCGTCTTAAATCTCTCGAGCAGGTAAAATTGAAAACCCGCTGTATGTGTGTCTGTATCTCTGTGTGCGCGTGCGTATATAGATATATATATTAACGAGTTATAATAGCTAATTGTTCTTTTTATTGTCAAGATACGTTATTGAATATTTTTTTCTGTTTGTAGGATGCACTTCAAGCACAGATGGTGATCAAAAAGATGAGCGAGATAATGGACACCGCTAATAAAAGCGAAGAAACGCACGACACGGCCGATACAATTGATCCTGTTTCCGATCAAGAGAAGACAATCGAAGTAAGTATCTTATAGAAAGAGTATTCCTCTACCCCTTTGCAAGAGGGAATTAATTATTTTTAATAATCTAACACACACATATACATAACAAGCTTGAGATCGTTTCAAAGTTGTGTGTTTAACTCGCGACCGCGTATACTAATCGCTATCCTTGCTCGCCTTTAATTAACATAACATTCATCAAGTAAGAGAAAATTCATTGTTATTACAACGGTTCCCATTTGTCTGTCTTTTGCCACCTTAGTTCGCTACGTTACGGCCTTCTAGCGCGGATTTCCCTAAACTCGCCGTGCGCAGTAAAGTGGGTCCCCCTAAAGAGATACGCGAATCTGAGAAAGTAGTGGACGAGAAGGTCACTCGGCGTACCGAGGAATATCTAGACGAGGTGACGGGTGAACGTCGTGTACGAACTGTTGAATACGTCGAAAAGCTCATTGAGCGTCAGGTATTATACCTTCTAAAGATTCGCATCAGCGATTAAAGTACCACATACACGTATTTCAATGGAGGAAAAAGAAAGAGAGAGAGAGAAAGAAAGCACAATTACAAATCATCACTATTGCAACGATTTCTACAGTGCACCATATTTACTCGAAAATACGTACTCCTTGTTTCTTTTTATTTTATTTTTTTTCAATTTATGGTACAAAAATATGGGTTTTATTCTATGCCAGATTGCACACATCTTGGGAAGCTTGTTGCAAGCTTATGATATATTAACTCTATCTTATATCCGGATTGCTTAAAAATTGTTGTCGGTAATATTAACACGGGAAGCGAATCGTTGGTCGCAATGTTAGAAAGTAACGAGCGATTAAATTCAGTAGGCTTCACATAAAAATATACATTTTAGTAGAAACGTTTAAAAAAAATTTTTTTTTTTATCTACGCTTTCATGCATCCAAATGTCATGTTTATCATTTGTTGAAACATTATTGTGTTTATTGTTTCAAGAGTCCATCGCTTACATCGATGGTACGTTACGCACCACCTTGAACTACGAATGTCACTTCTACTGATCTAACTAACAACTTTTACCTGAATTTTATCGGTAATTTGGTTTTTATATCTTATGCGCATATTTTTTAAGCTTACGGCTACACATCTGTATGTTTTGTGTGCACAGATTAACTCGCATGTCTTACACTCTAGATGTGCTTTCCATGGCATATAGAAATGCAGCAAAGTTATTATTCTTTAAAAAAAGTCCAGGAGCATAGGACGAATAATGTATTTTTTTCTGGAGTTGAACTCTCTCGTTCTGTAAACATTCCGGAGTAAAGTGATATACATTCTAGAGTACATGCAACATAAACTGCGTTATTCAGCCTATGTGTATCCTGTATTTTAATGTATGCTTTTAGATATCGCAAAATTTTTAGGTTGTCGCCGTTGTAAGCCTTGTAAAAGAACTTCACACTCGTACTGTCTTAAATATATATCCCCTATAAACGCCGTAACATACAATGTGAAAAATAAGATAAGATCAAATTAATAACAATGTATGCATTTTCATAATTAGGTGGAGACTTTGAGAGAGAAGATTATATCGTTAGAATTAAGTAACGCGGAAGACGACGTGGAAAGTGTGAGCGACGCCGGCAGCGAGAGCGAAGATACCGCGGGACAAAATATCGCCGTTAGCACCGCGGAAGAAAAAAAAACAGATTCTCATACCACGACCGACGCGATTGAAGTCACTAGTGCTAAAACGGACGCGAGCATCACCGTCGTCTCTACCAAGAAGAAGAAACGAAAGCGATCGAAGAAAGGTCGTCACTGACAAAAAATGTGCATTTTAAAGAATAGGTATGAAACATTGATGTTATATATATATCTGAATAACAACCTTTGTGTTACTACAATATTCGACTATTACACGCAAATTATGTGTGTTTAATATTGCTTACAATTATATACATTTATACTACATAAATGAATTGTATATGCATATACGTGCACATATGTGTATATTCGAAAGCGAAATCGATCACTTTTAGATTTCCAATATATCGGTACGTATTATTGCGATATATGTACCTGCGCGCGTTTTATATCTTTCCTTTTTCTCACAGATAAATATAATAAATCTTACATATATAAACAAAAAATAGCAGCCTGGTTTTTTACATAGACGTATTCGGTGAAAAATATAGATGCTTACACACAAAACTTCGTGATTGGTTTAGTAAATACGATACTTTCATATCGTCTGTGTACAGATTTATAATTATCATTTTTATTTATCCTATATGTGTATCGCATATGTATACGACGTAGTTTTATAAATCGAACGGGTGTAATACAGATTGGTATATCTTAATGTTGAACACACACACTACTGCATTTTCATTTATACATTATATTATTGATATATTTTACAAGTACTTTACACGTATCTCATGTTCAATATACTTAAAATTTTGCTAACTCGAGATTTACGAGGTGTAAAATAAAAATAAAGTTTAAGGAAAAAAATGAAAGTTTAAAAAGGTGAAAAGGTAATTAATATCCTAGTAACAAATAATAGCATGGAAAATTCCATGACATCTTATGTTATGCCTCTTAATTATTATTTCCTGGATAATTTTTTGCGTATAATCTAATTTAATTTATAATAGAGGATATGTACGAAAACATGATCTTTTTTTGTAAAGCAAAAGACACAGGAAAGCTATTTTGTATTGACAAAAAATCGTCAAGCATAATTGCATTTTTATACGCATAGTGAAAATCGTGCACTTTCGTTTTCTCTCGTCCAACTTTCCTCGAGAATATTTATGATTTTTTTAAAGGGATATACAAATGATGTGATAAAACCATGCAATTATAATGTTACGGATATAAGGCTCTACGTTTTATATAATTACGTGCATTATAATATCTTATATAATGTCCATTCTCTTATATTAATTATTTATGTTTATTGCAATGTGCTAAAGAAAATTACGCGTATTTTAAAATTATCATTTCTATAATTACTTCGCGAATATCATGTAAAATATAATATCGAGACAATGTTATAGGCTTTAAGTTGATCGAGGATCTATATCTTGCGTATGTAAAATATTTTATTTATTTGACTTTAATATATGTTTTATGAAGATATTCTGATCTGTAATAGATATTATATTATAAAAATAGTAAATCCGTAACAGTCAAAAGTAAAAAAAAAAAAAATCAAATTTTGATTTGCTTTAATGCGAATTATCAACATTGAGGAGTCACTAAAACATCAAGAGCAAATGTAGATTTTTACAATTATAGTTCGATGGTTTCAAGATATAATCGGAACAAATTTTGCATATATGTAGTACACAGTTTTATTATCTTGGATATATTTTCAGTAGTATATATATATTATATATATGTACGAGACTATAAAGAATTTAAGACATCACACTTTACATATTTATATATAATTTATCATCCACACAATATATATATATATATATATATATATATATTTGTTTATCGAATTACACCGTATCAGTCCGACATTTTAGATTTAAGAATATTATTTTATACCAAGTATTTACATTATTGTTTAATTATTGAAAAAAAGATATGCGATTAATACATATTTATTCAATAGGTAATGCAAATAGATTTTTTCCAATGAATGTAAATAAGAGCGAAATTAAATAAAATTGCGATTAACCGCGGTTTAAAGTGCGATTAAGAACGAGGGACCAATAAGTGAAATTAAGTGGGTTCATCATAACTTTGCTGTCCGCAGCAGAGGCACTTGAAAGACATTATATTACAGATAGAGTTTGGATGTTGGGGATGGAGATCAAAAATGTTTTTTACTAAGCTAATAGAGCGTCACGTACGAATGTAATTGAACGGAGAGAAAAAAATCCAGATTCCGTTTCACTAATTTCCTTGATCGGATTGTCGCTTTAACCACCCAGCATCCAAGTTTATTAATATCAATAACAATGTTCAATGTTATCGATGTTCGAAAATATTTTAAAAGTGCCAACGTTAACTGTTTCACATAAGAATTATGTATCTCGTTAAAATATCTATTATCTCATACAAAATAATTCTTTTTTTATATGCATTTCGTCTCCTACTTCGCTGCTTCTTTCCTTAATTTAGTTTTTGCATCAATGGCGAAAACTGTAAAACATTCAGGAAGCTTCGAATACTTAATCTGTATAGCTTATTTTTGACAATTGTGCGAAATACGGTTCTTATCTGTTAAAGTTCAAAAATAGAGATATTTTGGTGCTGAAATATCTTTAAATTTAAACAAAGTATAAATAATTGTGCAGAGTAAAAAATTTTTTTAGTTTTTATATATAATTCGTCTCTTTAATTTGCTTGTTTAGCTTCTTTATAATTACCGTTATATATGTGATCTTGTAATTACATTATATATTATTTGTATGTCTATATTTTATATGTCTATACTTTGTATTCATTTTCTGCATCACTGAAATTTTATAAATCTAAGCGGTATGGAACAATAATGTATTTTTTAAGACTTTGCCAAGTTTTAGGTCAAAAAATAATAAGAATATTATGTAAAAAATAAAATAATTTGTGTCTACCTGCAATAAAATTATTATTAGTTTATTCACAAATATAGGATGTATATTTATTAGAGTTTTACGTAAACCTTTTCATTCCTGTTTAAATATAAATATAGCTACATTTTATACACGTTCTTAATGGCAGTTTTTTTCACATATGAGCTTTTTATTTTTTCGGTGCTATAATACCTTCCAACTGAGTCTGAAAATTCAATTTTTCTACATGGTAATATTTTTCGAAATAATAATTAAGCTTGATAGATAGTTTAATATAAGTTTATAAATAACAAATAAAGACACTTTCTTATCTCAGTTGGGCTTAAAAATAATACATACACACGGATTCTTACCTTTAATTGCATATTTGTTTTTTTAAGGAACTGCACTTCTTCCATGTGTTTCTTTTCCTCCGCTTCCCTTAATTCGGCCGATCTTTTCTCAGCCTGATCGAACTTGAGTCTTAATTCCGCAACCATTTTCTCCAATTCGATTTTTTGCAATCGTAATTCCTCGGCTGTATTAATCAAATTTTCTTTGCCTTGTTCGGCCTACATAAAAATAAGTCTTATTAATTCGTACACGTTGAATTTTACAGATCACGTCTGCCGTCAAAATTTATCAAATATATTTGTCTTTACTTAAAAATATATCAAGATATATACTTGCAATGCTTTACGCATCCCGAAAGCAATGCTGCTTTGATATAATGTCTGATATGCAGCCAATGTCATTTTAATCTCGTCTCTTACTCTCAATAAAAGTAATCCACGTTCGGCGCAATTTACTGTTACTTGCCTTATTAGCTCATCTGAAACGCGATTAGTGATATGTAGAAAATACATTTAAATTTTTGTTTTATTTTATTTTATGTATAGAATGTGTCATATTATATTCAATGGAGTCAAATATCCTGAAATCTAAATTAGATCCAATATCTTTGTTATAGTATTTTGTGGCTTTGTGGGAAAACCATATTTTTCTCGAAATCATAACACGTCATGAAAAAAATATCAGATCTAATTTAATTTCAAAGATATTGATGTGGACTTCGTTGATCATAATTGAACACTTTGTATTATATCTTATAATTAAATCTTATATACCGAAACATTGCGTATAAAGTTGCCTACGAACGGGACAAATACCGGTTTCTCGAGCCTGTCTTTGTTGTAATCGCATATCGAGTTGCTCCTGTAAATTTATTACATCCAATCTTGTTGCAGGAGTACTCGAAACCTAAATAATATGTAGCATACATGTCTCTCATTGCACTGGCAGACTATCGTACATAATTGAAAAAATATAAATTTAATTTTTTTTTTTTTAAGAATTTCTAATCTTTTACACGTTGTGTCCATATTTGGCCATCCTCTTCCCATTCTTTCGGCGGCAGGATTCTATTTAAGATTTCCACAGTTTCTCGTCGTGCTTCAGCTGAGGTTGAAGTTGTTTGAATTTTACAAACGGCAGTGCCGACTTTTGGTACAGATGTGTCTTTACGTACCTTTTATTGTTTTATTATTGTGAAATATATGTTTAAATATATGCATTGTATATATAAATATATTT
>NW_021850397.1:515955-516551 GCF_003651465.1 Formica exsecta
TATATATATAATAAAAGAGATTATAATAAATAATTTTAATCTAATGAAAATAATCTTTTTCCGAGATCGTGTAATTCATGGAAAATTAGGTGAAAATAATTCAATTGCCATTCACTGTACCTTCTCTGGATGAGTCGTAATTAAGACTGGAGTATCATATTTAACTAGGGTATCCATGGCAGGAATCGTGCGTTCTTTAATTGCTGTTGCCATTTTTAAATGTATGATTTAAATACGTATATAGAATGTGTATTTAAATGATAATCGTATGCGTTGAACATTAATATACGAGTACTAATAACTCTAAAAGAAATTAAAGCACATGGAGATCTTTGTTTGTACAAAGAATGACGATTGAAGAAGCATCACCATGGATACACGATATATATCGCCTGATCGTTTTATGATATCTTGCGGAATGATTTTAGCGTGTAAAATTTCTAATTAAGATCGTAAATATAAAGTATATATTTATCTATCTACAGAGATAATACAAGATAATATAAGATTTGAAGAAACGTTGATCCTGTCGGAGGGACGTAATACATGCTATTCTTTGTTTGCGCAGATGCAAAAAAAAAAAAAAAAATATATAT
>NW_021850397.1:517655-534980 GCF_003651465.1 Formica exsecta
TATATACTAAGGTTTGTGAATAACATAATTTAATATCAGAATTTACCGTTTGACATAAACCGTTGGACTTTATATTACAAATATGATTGGTCAAAAATGTTTTACATTAAGTGTGTATGTGTGTGTATCCGAGCAAGAGTCCATATATAACGAAATATAAATATATATAATTATATATAAAATATGTTCATGTTTTCTTTCTCTTATATAATCTCGCAATTTTTTTCTAGAAAAAAACCAATGCAACATTTATTTTCCTAATTATTTTTCCATTAAGCTTATTATTTTGTTTGCATAAATGAACAGATAGTATATAAGAGAAACAGAATATATATTTGTATATATATAGATATATTTCATATATTTTATATATAATTTTATATGGACTTTTCTTCCTTGGTATGTATGTATGTATATACAACATGATTAAAAATCGTCCATATGAAACAAGATTTAGAATCACGATGTGTGAGACGACATATTGTACAAGAGTTTATGATTATTTTATACAATGATGTGTGTGTGTGATATAATAAAATTATAAGTTCGATATTAATTAAAAGATATTAATTACATACGTTGTAATTTTAAATACGCACAATTAATCCACGGCTACATAACCGCGTTCAATTGTAAGATAAAATGTTCTCTCAGTTCATTTGTACCGAAATCGTCGACGTCATTATTCTCCTCAAAGATGTCTTGAACCGTGCCCATTACCGTCTCCTCCGTATTGTCCGTCACGTCGATTTCTTCACAAACCGATTCTAAAATTTGATTCTTTGTATTCGCTTCTACGTCATCATTCGCGCATTGTATACCAGTCTCTTCACTTATATTACGTTTTGAAGGACCAGCTCGCGGAGTCGTGTTGCTACTTTCATTAGAATCTGAAGAAATGTCGCGCGGAGGGGTTCGCAGAGCCGACAATGACGGAAGTGGAAATCCGAAGTTCAATAGCTTGTCATATCCGCTTGAGCCGCAAATCTCTTTAATTTCTATCGCCATCGCTACAGCTTTCTCGGTGTAACCGTCCTTCACGTTGTCTATCAACATTTCGTTAAATCTACTCATTTTCTCGTCCAAGAGCTTCTTTCTTCTCATAAAAGTTTGCATGTTCAACATTTTTCTTCTGTATGTATTTGTATTTTTCTCCGCTCGGTCGAGGAACTTCGAAGCCTTCTCCAATTTCCAATTGAGCTCCTTTATTCGATTGTCCCTTTGTTTGATCTGCCCTTCCAGTTTTCTTTTATATTGACTCTCTACAGTTACGGTTTTCATTAATTTCTTATTTACCTCTTCCAAATAATTCACTCTGTTCGTTAAATCGTCGATCAATTTTTGCTTCAGATCCATGTTCTTTTTATAGATCATTGAAGACGCTGCGTTATCAGTTTTCGTATTGAATTCGTACATCATATTTTCCATCTTCTTCGTTTTGATTTCGAGCGCTGAATTTTTATTCTGTAGATTTTTCTCAGAGTTCTTGTACAAAATGAGCTGGTTGCTTAATTTTTTGATAACGTCTTCTTGTATTTTCACTTTTTGTCGTAATTTCCGACATTCGTACTTGGTAGTACAATTGGCCGTCGGTTGTTCGCTGTTAACATCCAGTATTGAATAGCTGTTTACATGCAAACCGTTCTCCTCGTCGAAATGCGGTGACATTAGTTTTGTACTTAAACATTCATTATTTTTTAAAGGTGACAAATTAAATGAGACTTGATCTCTTGATGTAATACTTGTCGGAGTAATATCGTCACTATATTCATCTTTAACAAATGCCTCCATTGGAGAGTCATCTATTGTTATAATAGATGTAACAAATGTATTATTTCCTTGATGTATATAAGTATTGTTGCATTCTTGGATGATAAAATCTTTTGTATCCTTAGAAAAATCTTGCATAATATCAAATATATCTTCACGATCACCTGATACTTTGACCGTAAACTTTGTTATAGCTGGTACAGTATCATCTTTAAGTCGCGTACTTTCAGACGTGTTCAGTTCCTTTCCTATCTCAGTTTCTGCTTCCATGATGTTGTCCGAAATATCGCTATCGCTTACCGAATTTGTATCATGGGAAGATGCATTTCGAATTGACTTTTTTATAGATTTCATAATTTCTTCACGAGTTCTCCGTTTACGTTTTATGGCGGCTCTTATGTTTGGTGTAACATGTATATTCTCTCCTTGAAAAGCTTTTTCTATAGCTTCAGGAAAATTTTTATTGATCTCTTGATCATCAGTAACACTAACAATATTTGCGGCACTTTGATCTGTTTTATTAAACTCAGTTGTTTCATTGTTATCATAAGATGTACACTTGGGAACGCGCGCACATTCTTCTCCGCTCTCACTACCGAAAATTATTTCAATATTCTCTGTATCATCAGTAAGTAGACTTCCAATTTCATCCCTTGACGAATATTTATAATTTATACTTCTGTGTAATATAGGAATTTGTGTTATCGATTTTCCTAAAACTCCTTCTCGATTATTAGAAGTTGAATTTAACCTCTCTACATTATTAGATATACTTTCCTCACGACCACCATCGCAAATTTGCTTTAATTTCTCCTCTATTTCATCGTAACTATCCAATGAGGTTTGATCATGTTCTCGTTTTATTTCTGTTTTTATAACAATGTCATTTTGGTTATTGGTTAAATTTTCATCCGCTATACAATTACCGCTAGATCTTTTGTTTTCCATATTTGTTTGCTTTTCATTGTTGCCTTCTTTGATATTATCTTCTGATATTATCTCTATATTATCATCTGAGATTAGGATAATACTTTCTTGTTGAAGGTCGCTCGTAACGTTTCTATATTGTCTGTGAGTTACTTGTTTATTTTCTGTTGTTTTTGTAGAATGATTTACTTGCTGATATACAAATGACTTTACAGATGGATCATCAATATCCTGCGAATCAGAATCCTTCTCTTCCAAAAAGCCGATTGATGAATGCTCAGTGTCATTTTCTAAATATTCCATTGTATAATCGTTTTCACATTGATTTTGATTCTTGAAATTTGCTAACTTTCCACGCTTTTTAGGGGATTTTCTAGTTGATGTTACAGTAAAAATAGATGGTATAGCATTCTTTTTTAATCTAATTCTGCCATTTGGCATTATAGACCATTCTTCAGGTTCAAAATGTACATGGCAAAGAAAGGAATTATTGGATGGTTCCCAATCGGCCCTAGCAACACGTTCCTGCCATATCTTTCTTAAGTTTGGGTCACGAGGGAAACATTTCATAATATATCCCTTCTCACTGCGATTGTTGCAACCAACAGCTGCGCAACCCGGCATTTTAATCTAACCAAATGCAGGGAGCAATCTGTAAATTTAAAATAACAGCAAAGTTGTAGCATGCATAAAACAAACTAGTGGTTATATTTCAAATAAATGACATAAATAGACTATATTAAAAAGATATATTGTGAGATTTGTCCGTTTTAGTTTTGCACTCTGTTTCTCTCTCTCTAAAGCATGAAAACTTACTTTTAGATTTATTTCATCATAAATATAAAAAGTGTAACTAAAACGAACAGACTCATAATTTTTAATGCTTTTCACATATCTTCTTCAAGAACTTGACATATTTGCGCCGTTCGACAAAAATGTCGCAGAAAAGATCCAAATCTGCTTACCTCTTCTTTTATATCCTAGCTTTATTCTCGTATGAGAGAAAAAACGCACGCGTCGCGTAAATATTATTATATATCTACTAAATATTGACAATATCATTCATAAACTTTCGCGTCATTAAATTCCTAACCATTCATAAAGGTTAAGAAACATTTTTGTATTGTCCAGAGTCTGCTTTTATACTTCCCCAGTATGTTTCGGACACCTCGCGATTCTACGCATACGCCGCAACATGGCTGCCTGCTGCAATTTCGTGTTTATATATTCTATCTAGCGGCCAATAAGATTTTCGAACGCGGTTTATTTGATTTTCCCGAAATCAACGAGACACACGAATAATATAAAGTAAAATATAAAAAATTAAATTACATTAAAATATAACATATGTATATTGAAGCTTGCGTTGTAAGAGTATATATCAATCACGATCAGCTGTTCAATGAGCGGTTATTGTATTAAATATATCCAATCAAGGTTAAAAAATTTTTTGTTTTAACGATGGTGCTCATATACCTGAGTGGTGCGTTCCAAAATTTGCTTCTTGGAGTAGAGTTGCGTTTGATTGACCAATGAGGACAGAAGAAGCAAAGATTTCTTCGTTCTGATTGGTCAATTAAATGCAACCGCAGGTAGGATTTTCGAACGCATCCTCTTACAAGGAACTTCTAGATATATAAATTCTATGGACAACTAATATTTACACTGACAAATTCTGAAAATTTTGTTATTCAATATATTACGTATTTAAGTAAAAACGTGTGTGTTTGATAAATGTGGAATATTATAGCTGAAAAATAGCGTATAAATATTGAAAAAACACAATATGAGTAATAAAAATGCTCGCGAAACAACGCCAGGTGATGGTTTACGATCATTACGAAGCACTTCATTATTTCGCGCTATCAATTTCGAGTTGTACATCAAGCCGGTAAGATTATATCAATATCTCTCTTTAATCGGACGATGTCATTAAACAAAATTTCATAACTATTTTGTAGAACAAAACTGTTATGATTCTCGGTATCGTAGCAATGTTGGGTTGTTCAGGGTATATATTTTACATGAATTCCGGTCAAAGGAAAAACGATTACCAAGCTATGATGAAATCGGACGATACAGTAGTATTAGTAAGAAAAACTTCTAAATGGACCGACTGAATAAGAACGATATATTATATATGATACTTTCTATAGTCTAACTAATATTTATTCAATTTTTAATAATATATATATTATCGACTATGTATATACATGTTTATATAGATTTATAAAGAGTTTGGAACAATAACATACTGAATCACACGAGAAACATTCAAGCGAGTCCTTTTATTTTATTTAAAAATTTATGATATACTAATCAAAACTCTTATAAAAATTAATTAAATTACTGCAAAAAAAATCTATTGAATTTTTCGATTGCCTTTTCCAGCTTTTTTCTTGTCAAAAATTGGCTTAAAGATTCCATGCTATTGCCTCTAGTGCTTTGCATATAACATTATGATACTCTATTATAAATATTCGAATACACAACTCATATATTATTAATATTTATTATCAATAACAATTACATATCAATAAATCAATAAAAAAATTGATTTAATTTTTATATTTTAAAAATGCCTTTGTAACTAAATGCATTCTACATTTTTTTTTTCTATAATATGCCATTAATCTGTAATTGTTACAAATATCTCACAATTTCACATAAAATTTTTATATAATAAAATTTATATGCAAAATTTTCATTTACTAAGATGTGTTCCATCATGCCTAATAATAACTAATAATAATTTTTTTTATAATAGAAACAGTTGTAATTATTATATATCATTAGTTGCATTCTATATAACAACAATGTTATAAACATTCTATTAATAGCAACTACAGGTTAATGTATTTATGGATTTATATGAGAAGCTTCCACGAAATAAAGTCTAGTCAGCAAACCAAAAAAATAAAAGAAAAAAAATTTGATAGTGGCCAATATTTGCATTATACATAATTTTTTCACATAATCATCAATTGCTTCCACACATTTGGTACATTGTTGCATCAGATGATGGGTAATTTGCTGAGTAACAAAGTTGTTGAGCCATACTGATGGCAGATTTCTTTGATGCAAGTTTAAAAAAACTGATGCAATGTTATGTGAAAAAATAATGTATTTATGTAGATATTGTTAATCATCAAATTTTTTTCCTTCTATTGATTTTTTTTTAATTACTGACCAAACCTAATTTGTGAGATCCTCTCATAATTCTAGATTTTTTTTTGTTATAATAGATGTAACAAATGTATTATTTCCTTGATGTATATAAGTATTGTTGCATTCTTGGATGATAAAATCTTTTGTATCCTTAGAAAAATCTTGCATAATATCAAATATATCTTCACGATCACCTGATACTTTGACCGTAAACTTTGTTATAGCTGGTACAGTATCATCTTTAAGTCGCGTACTTTCAGACGTGTTCAGTTCCTTTCCTATCTCAGTTTCTGCTTCCATGATGTTGTCCGAAATATCGCTATCGCTTACCGAATTTGTATCATGGGAAGATGCATTTCGAATTGACTTTTTTATAGATTTCATAATTTCTTCACGAGTTCTCCGTTTACGTTTTATGGCGGCTCTTATGTTTGGTGTAACATGTATATTCTCTCCTTGAAAAGCTTTTTCTATAGCTTCAGGAAAATTTTTATTGATCTCTTGATCATCAGTAACACTAACAATATTTGCGGCACTTTGATCTGTTTTATTAAACTCAGTTGTTTCATTGTTATCATAAGATGTACACTTGGGAACGCGCGCACATTCTTCTCCGCTCTCACTACCGAAAATTATTTCAATATTCTCTGTATCATCAGTAAGTAGACTTCCAATTTCATCCCTTGACGAATATTTATAATTTATACTTCTGTGTAATATAGGAATTTGTGTTATCGATTTTCCTAAAACTCCTTCTCGATTATTAGAAGTTGAATTTAACCTCTCTACATTATTAGATATACTTTCCTCACGACCACCATCGCAAATTTGCTTTAATTTCTCCTCTATTTCATCATAACTATCCAATGAGGTTTGATCATGTTCTCGTTTTATTTCTGTTTTTATAACAATGTCATTTTGGTTATTGGTTAAATTTTCATCCGCTATACAATTACCGCTAGATCTTTTGTTTTCCATATTTGTTTGCTTTTCATTGTTGCCTTCTTTGATATTATCTTCTGATATTATCTCTATATTATCATCTGAGATTAGGATAATACTTTCTTGTTGAAGGTCGCTCGTAACGTTTCTATATTGTCTGTGAGTTACTTGTTTATTTTCTGTTGTTTTTGTAGAATGATTTACTTGCTGATATACAAATGACTTTACAGATGGATCATCAATATCCTGCGAATCAGAATCCTTCTCTTCCAAAAAGCCGATTGATGAATGCTCAGTGTCATTTTCTAAATATTCCATTGTATAATCGTTTTCACATTGATTTTGATTCTTGAAATTTGCTAACTTTCCACGCTTTTTAGGGGATTTTCTAGTTGATGTTACAGTAAAAATAGATGGTATAGCATTCTTTTTTAATCTAATTCTGCCATTTGGCATTATAGACCATTCTTCAGGTTCAAAATGTACATGGCAAAGAAAGGAATTATTGGATGGTTCCCAATCGGCCCTAGCAACACGTTCCTGCCATATCTTTCTTAAGTTTGGGTCACGAGGGAAACATTTCATAATATATCCCTTCTCACTGCGATTGTTGCAACCAACAGCTGCGCAACCCGGCATTTTAATCTAACCAAATGCAGGGAGCAATCTGTAAATTTAAAATAACAGCAAAGTTGTAGCATGCATAAAACAAACTAGTGGTTATATTTCAAATAAATGACATAAATAGACTATATTAAAAAGATATATTGTGAGATTTGTCCGTTTTAGTTTTGCACTCTGTTTCTCTCTCTCTAAAGCATGAAAACTTACTTTTAGATTTATTTCATCATAAATATAAAAAGTGTAACTAAAACGAACAGACTCATAATTTTTAATGCTTTTCACATATCTTCTTCAAGAACTTGACATATTTGCGCCGTTCGACAAAAATGTCGCAGAAAAGATCCAAATCTGCTTACCTCTTCTTTTATATCCTAGCTTTATTCTCGTATGAGAGAAAAAACGCACGCGTCGCGTAAATATTATTATATATCTACTAAATATTGACAATATCATTCATAAACTTTCGCGTCATTAAATTCCTAACCATTCATAAAGGTTAAGAAACATTTTTGTATTGTCCAGAGTCTGCTTTTATACTTCCCCAGTATGTTTCGGACACCTCGCGATTCTACGCATACGCCGCAACATGGCTGCCTGCTGCAATTTCGTGTTTATATATTCTATCTAGCGGCCAATAAGATTTTCGAACGCGGTTTATTTGATTTTCCCGAAATCAACGAGACACACGAATAATATAAAGTAAAATATAAAAAATTAAATTACATTAAAATATAACATATGTATATTGAAGCTTGCGTTGTAAGAGTATATATCAATCACGATCAGCTGTTCAATGAGCGGTTATTGTATTAAATATATCCAATCAAGGTTAAAAAATTTTTTGTTTTAACGATGGTGCTCATATACCTGAGTGGTGCGTTCCAAAATTTGCTTCTTGGAGTAGAGTTGCGTTTGATTGACCAATGAGGACAGAAGAAGCAAAGATTTCTTCGTTCTGATTGGTCAATTAAATGCAACCGCAGGTAGGATTTTCGAACGCATCCTCTTACAAGGAACTTCTAGATATATAAATTCTATGGACAACTAATATTTACACTGACAAATTCTGAAAATTTTGTTATTCAATATATTACGTATTTAAGTAAAAACGTGTGTGTTTGATAAATGTGGAATATTATAGCTGAAAAATAGCGTATAAATATTGAAAAAACACAATATGAGTAATAAAAATGCTCGCGAAACAACGCCAGGTGATGGTTTACGATCATTACGAAGCACTTCATTATTTCGCGCTATCAATTTCGAGTTGTACATCAAGCCGGTAAGATTATATCAATATCTCTCTTTAATCGGACGATGTCATTAAACAAAATTTCATAACTATTTTGTAGAACAAAACTGTTATGATTCTCGGTATCGTAGCAATGTTGGGTTGTTCAGGGTATATATTTTACATGAATTCCGGTCAAAGGAAAAACGATTACCAAGCTATGATGAAATCGGACGATACAGTAGTATTAGTAAGAAAAACTTCTAAATGGACCGACTGAATAAGAACGATATATTATATATGATACTTTCTATAGTCTAACTAATATTTATTCAATTTTTAATAATATATATATTATCGACTATGTATATACATGTTTATATAGATTTATAAAGAGTTTGGAACAATAACATACTGAATCACACGAGAAACATTCAAGCGAGTCCTTTTATTTTATTTAAAAATTTATGATATACTAATCAAAACTCTTATAAAAATTAATTAAATTACTGCAAAAAAAATCTATTGAATTTTTCGATTGCCTTTTCCAGCTTTTTTCTTGTCAAAAATTGGCTTAAAGATTCCATGCTATTGCCTCTAGTGCTTTGCATATAACATTATGATACTCTATTATAAATATTCGAATACACAACTCATATATTATTAATATTTATTATCAATAACAATTACATATCAATAAATCAATAAAAAAATTGATTTAATTTTTATATTTTAAAAATGCCTTTGTAACTAAATGCATTCTACATTTTTTTTTTCTATAATATGCCATTAATCTGTAATTGTTACAAATATCTCACAATTTCACATAAAATTTTTATATAATAAAATTTATATGCAAAATTTTCATTTACTAAGATGTGTTCCATCATGCCTAATAATAACTAATAATAATTTTTTTTATAATAGAAACAGTTGTAATTATTATATATCATTAGTTGCATTCTATATAACAACAATGTTATAAACATTCTATTAATAGCAACTACAGGTTAATGTATTTATGGATTTATATGAGAAGCTTCCACGAAATAAAGTCTAGTCAGCAAACCAAAAAAATAAAAGAAAAAAAATTTGATAGTGGCCAATATTTGCATTATACATAATTTTTTCACATAATCATCAATTGCTTCCACACATTTGGTACATTGTTGCATCAGATGATGGGTAATTTGCTGAGTAACAAAGTTGTTGAGCCATACTGATGGCAGATTTCTTTGATGCAAGTTTAAAAAAACTGATGCAATGTTATGTGAAAAAATAATGTATTTATGTAGATATTGTTAATCATCAAATTTTTTTCCTTCTATTGATTTTTTTTTAATTACTGACCAAACCTAATTTGTGAGATCCTTCATAATTCTAGATTTTTTTTTACAAGATATCAATCTATAGCTGTTTATATAAATTTATACAAATTTTACTGCTGCAAATATTGGCATAATTGGCAGTATAGGATATTTCTCTTTATATTTGTATCATTGTGTCTGTCTTCTATGATTATTAGTGGAATTTAATATAGAAGTTGGTCCTGATTTTTGTAAACAAAATAATTACCACAAAAATATATTCATATTATTAACTGTTCTGCCGTACATATAAAATTTTTTATGTGTAAGAGTCACTCTTACTATATATATATATATGTATGTATGTATATGTGTGTGTGTGTGTGTGTATTCGACTTACATTTTTCAACATGTTTGTTGAGATAAAACTTTAATATGATATGTATAATTCTAACTCATATATGTATATATGTTTTCAACAGACAAGGAAGCCCACTCTGTGTTGGAGAGCAGTGAGTATCACTGATCCACAGCAAAGTTATTTCACTACATTCTAGAGCAGCAACAAAACTTAATATCTATACATTTATTTTTTATCTCCTATTTTTTTTTCAAAACTCAACAATAACAGAAAACAAAGAATATAATTTTCTCCAGACTTATGCAAAAAGAAAAATTTAACATTATCAATCAAAAAATATCATATGATTTAATTTATAATATATTACGCTATCCTTCTTGTAGCAATATTATTGTTACTGCCATTTTAAGAAAAAATTCAAATTTGATATAAATAAGATTTTTTTTTAGATGATGAACTGCAAAAATAGATTAAAATCATTATCATTCAAATATGAAATATAGTATATCATACATTTTGCTTTTGATGAGGAATATCTTTTTCTATAACCTATCTATATATTCTTTTTGTATTATTTAACAATTTTAATTAAATCACGTGATAAAAGTATGTAATAGATTAAAATAGAAAATCTTTCTAATTAAAATATCTAACCATAAATAAGTTATTTCTACATTTAAGTGTATCAGTTTAAAGCACTCAACAGTTTTTATATTGTTCTAACCTACTAGGTAACTTTTATATAATTTTATAATAATAAACTCCGTATTATATATATAAAAGAAGTCTCATGATGCGACATGATATAACTAATATATATGTATACTTACAAAATTTGGCATTATGTAATACTTTGCAATATTTTGTGTTTTGTACTTTTGTCTTGTAAAATTTTAGAGTAAGGGAAAAAAGGGAAAACAAAAAAAAAGAAAAATAATTTACCACAGGAAGGATAACTGTATCTCAAATAGTTTGATCTCAAAACAGGATATGAAGACAGAATGCATGATTGCATGTAATAAATTTCGGTGTTAGTCGAAAATAATCATTTCTCTGAATTAATTGGGTTGAATTTTGTTACGTACAAATTATTGCCATATTCGCTATGTTGAAGTTTGACCATTAATTTGTACTTTGAATACCATGAAGTCTTAAGTTTAACACGTACAATCATTCTGTCCTTCTGGGAAGAGCTTTAGTGTTTCATTGATCGCGTTTGCCACATAATCCAAATTGAATTCGTTGAGTCCGCACATATTTATACGACCGCTGCGTAACATGTAGATGTGATACTGTTCTCTCAGATGCTGCACTTGTTCCTCTAAAAAAAAATATTGAACGAGAAAATGTTTTCTCCTATGATTATATTAAACTGCATTATAAAGCTAGAGAAATATAATTTCTACAACTAACCGGTAAGTCCTGTATATGAGAACATTCCAATTTGTTGGATAATATGATCCCAAGTACCTGGAGTGCCCAATTTCAACAATCTGTGATGCAAGCCTGTTCTCATCTCTTTAATTCTACTGGACATTGTTCTAATATGATCTCTCCTAAGATATCGAATTACGTTATTTAAATAATTGATATATTATGTTTTAACTATTTTATATAGAGAGAATATATAGAATGTACAATACCATTCTTCAAAAAGTTCTGGGTTTCTTAATACTGTCGCGACAATTCGAGCACCATGATTAGGAGGATTGCTGTACATTCCTCGGATAATTAATGTCAATTGCGATTTAGCTTCAATTAGTTCCTTTGTATCGGCTAACACAAAAACTATGTTGCCAACTCTTTCGTTGTACAATCCAAAATTTTTTGCGAAGCTTTGCGTGCAGATAAATTCGATTCCACGTTCGGCGAACATTCGTATGGCGTACGCATCCTTATCTAAATCTCCACTTGCGAAACCCTATTAAGGGATCACATAGATTGAGCATACTATGAAGATAATCATGATAAAATTACATTATCTATTGATTTGATATTGACCTGATATGCACTGTCAAATAATGGAAAGAGTCGTTTTTCTTGTATTACATCAGCTATTTTAGCCCATTGTTCTGGAGTTGGATCACATCCAGTAGGATTATGCGCGCACGCATGCAGAATGATTACGGCATTTTCTGGAGCATCTCTTAAATCATTGAGCATTCCTTCTAAATTGACACTATGGGTCTTCTCGTCCCAATATGTATATTCGCGAGCGTGTTTGAATCCTCCATTAGTAAACACCAGTCTGTGATTTTCTATCAGTACATAATTTTACAATATACATGGATATTTTTACTGGTAAATGTTAACATGGCTAATGTATTATATCTTTAAATTTTCACTTACCCCAGGAAGGTATGCTGTAGTAAAAGGTATCGTAATGCAAAATACGACTTAAAAATTCAGCAGCAACACGCAATGCACCAGTACCAGAGAGTGATTGTATGCCAAAGGCACGACCTTGGGCAATAACAGGAGAATTTGAACCTAGTAACATACTCGTAGCAGCCGTACTAAATGCATCCAACCCAAGAACTGGTAAATATTCGTGATTCTGTAGATCATCAGCAGCAAGTAACTTCTCCACTTTCTTTACAACTGGCAAGACCCATGGTTTGCCCTCATTAGTGCGATAAGCTGAAAAGAATTTGTGTAAGTATACTTTGAGAAGAGTTGCATAATCTCAATAATTACTGTGCGATTAGTTCATGTCAAACTATATGATATATTACATAGATTACAAAGAGGAATACAAATTAGCCATTTTTTTTAATTTTTTGATTTATTAATAGAGCTCAAAAAATTAATATTTCTAGATATAACATACATTCTCTGTATATCTGCTTTAAAAATTAATTACTAAAAATTAGTTTACATAAGATATAAAAATATAAAAAATAATTTTATTACATTTAATATCAGGCATTTGATAAAGCAGATTAATTTCTATCTATATTTATTGTGTAATCTTTAACAAAATAATCAAGTAAGAAGTTTATCTGTATTATCTGTATATATATATGTATGTGTACATGTGTATAAATGGTAGAACAATATGTGACATATTATGTAATCATTTTAGAGGTGACCTAAGAACACAAAGTATAGAGAAAAATATAGAGATACAGAAAATATACTATACACATATCATAGTTTGTTATTGAAATATGCTGATCTATAAGAGTGAAAAACATGCAACATTATTCAAAGCACAAGTACATGTTACTATGAAAAATCTATATACATGAAATCAGTGGCGTGTTAATTTAATCTTGTTTTTTTTTTGTTTTTTAAGTGGTTTTAATATAGCGTTGATAAAGCGATCGTTTAAAAAATTATAACAAATCGTAAGGAATAAAAAAAAGGCAGTAACGTACCTCCTATACTTAGATTTACTTTATTGTCATGAGGGTCGTCGACGAAAGCCTTTTG
Organism: Formica exsecta; assembly: GCF_003651465.1. Lineage (NCBI taxonomy): Eukaryota > Metazoa > Arthropoda > Insecta > Hymenoptera > Formicidae > Formica > Formica exsecta. The sequence continues at coordinate 531,421 of NW_021850397.1, forward strand.
CACCGCGAAAACCTCGATGGGAGGCCCCAATTTTATCCCCGTAAATCTGGTATTCATGTCGTGAGGGATGCAACAATGTGGTGAGTGCGATGAACGAAGAAATCGTACGCGCGAAATTAAAATTTAATCTTCTTTCAAGTTCGGGGTTGGGACGTGATAAATGGGAGAATACGCGAAGGTCAATGTGTCAAAACGTAGTTGCCCGCGTGGATATCTCGCAATCCGTGATTCGCCGATTGACCCAGTCTACTATGTGTGTTGTATATATATGCTCCGATTTTTACTGCTGTATCAATTGACGTAAGAGGACACGAGAGAATGTTGCCATTTCGTAGATTATATGTTTTTCACCTTCGTACCATGCAGCGATTCTCAATGCTGTTGTGAAATTATGTTGCGATCCTTAAGCTAAATACATACGCGGTCCAGCGAACTTATCGCTGAACATCAGATTGCGTATTAAAGATTGAAGATTAAAAGATTGGAATTTGACTGATGAAAGAAAAGGACATAAATTTTTTTTTCTTTTTTTCATCTGTTACATTTTAATCTTCAATCTTTAACGCATAGTGTAATACGGGCTTAAGGTGTAGAAAAATCAACCAATCGCGCGATAGCTCGTCTGGAATAGGCCTGTAGAAGTCGAGGAGCTCTTCCGTGATTGGTGCGTGCAAGTCCTGTAAAAAAAAAAAAAAAAAAAAAAAAAAAAAAAAAAAAAAAAAAAAAAAAAAAAAAAAAAAAAAAAAAATCTGCTTCAATCTATTTTACGAAAGTGTAATATTTGAGCGAAGCAATTTTTACTTCGCGACATGCAAGTTTGCGAGAAGATATAATGATTCCGAGAGGAATCAAGAGACGAAGACGCAGATTCGTCTGATAGATAATTGCGAGTAACATAACGCTGATGATACTCGCGACCTCGGTACCTTCGTGAATGCATACTACGTGACAATTGCTGCGATAAATGAGCTTGCAAGACAGCCTGTTTTCCGAAGATGTCGAGTACGACGTAACCGTCTTCGCGAGGGACAAGACGCGCAAAAGGTATGTACAAGGAACGATTGTTATAACATATATGCACGAAATGGGATATCGACGTCGAGGCCGATGCAATCTTTGAAGGTTAACTTTTTTACAATATCCGTCAGCGGCTACGAGAAACGTAATTTTAATTTGATCTTGAGTGATTACTTTGATATGTTACTTTATTTAGACATATATACATATATATGTATAAAAAATGAATATATATGCATGTATGTAACGGCAAATTAAACGGATATGTATGTATATCGTGTGTCCTCGGAGCGAAATTATCCGTGAGTGGCTTAATATAGATTTTATAAATAGCATTAGCAACCGATACATCGATAAACCATCCTCGCTAAAGAGCTTCGAGAAGCTAAGATACACGATACTCTTATATATATATATATTTACAATTTGTTTGTGTTATATAAATCGTCAAGTAATTTTAACATTTTTTACTGCGCACATTTTTTCATCCTTACATACGATATTATCGCAAAAGAAAAAAAAAATATTTATATATATAAAGGGAGAGAGAGAGAGAGAGAGAAAGGAGAGGGTAATAAATCCATTTACATTATTCCATGAAGAATAAAGACCCATTATTCATATATTGATGAAAAATGGCAAATATTAAAAAACAGCAATTATGAAACGTGATTTTTCAATACTGCCAATACCAGAACGTGAATAAGGCCAAGGGATATTTACGTCAATTATGGTCAATATTGGCAGTCTATATCAAAACATTGCAGCTTGTTGCACGTGGTCGCGCGCGCTTGTGACAGATCCGGCCAGTCCCACGTGGTCGTGGTTGTACGTGTGTGATTGCGCAAATTCGGTAATCGCGTATAAACGCGTGTTTATACACGATATATTACACAATAAAGTAGCATATATATTCTATTTCTGCTTTCTCACTCTCAAGTATATTTTATGTCACGTATATTTAATAATACAGGTACGCTATATACACTGTACTCGCCCTCATTATAATTAATAAGTAAAAAAAAAAGACATAGTCGAGACGAAAGATAACGTTTAGCGCGATTGTCGAGTCGTGTGAGTCGATGAATAAGTCGCTATATAAGTCGGGTAACGAATGAGGGTGAAAGTGAACGCGCGAGTTACGTAAAAGTTAGCCGGCTTTTATATCCTCGTTGTTCCCACCTTTTCTCACATCCTCTCTTTCTCTTTCTCCTCACGTAAGGCGTTACGTTCACCAAACGGCTGCTCGATGCTCGTTCTCACTTTCAACGAGAAACACGCGATCTTTTCACTTTTGCAGAGCGCTCGTCTTCCCGCCCGTCAACAACTATCGCCGTTTCATAATACATCAGCTGGTGCAGGATCGTTTCCCGGACCTGTTGCACACATTCTCGATCGGTCAGGGCTCGGCCAGACGTACCGTAGTATGCTACAAGAGCGATGTGAAAAGGTATCGCAGAAAATCATATTCTACTCAACATTTGTTATTTGTTTTTTGTCGATAATATTCCTGAATGCAACGTCATAATATCAACGTCATAATATGTTGCGAATCATGATTATGATTGTAATCGCAATTCTTTTCGAGCAATATGATTCTACGAAGAGAATTAAGCGTAACATTGTTTTTGTTGTAAAGAGATTGGGACCCAAAGCCGAATGTTCCTGAGTGCAGAAGAGGCCCTGCAACAAAACGAAGGGATACGATTGGCGGGATGGAAGGCCGACAGTCGCCTTCAATGTCTCCGGAATGCAAGCAGCTACAGCGACAAGGTGATTATAAGAATAAGTAATACATAAATAATAGATAAGCGTGAGAGACAAGACATACTTCTCGAAACAATACATAATGTGAGATGTGCATTTATATATGTATATATTTTTAGCTAAATCAGTACCAACGGTCGAGATATATAGGCCACCGGCAGCTAGGAAAGCTAATAACTGCTCGCTAATAAGTGGGACACAAACGCAGTTGCAGTCAAATACAGATTCTTCTTCGGTCAAGTAAGATTTATTAAATTATTAAATTCATAGACAATTGCTTTTAACCTTAATATTCACACAAGAATAAAAAACCAGCACCCTTTTTTTCGCTTTATTAGCGTCGCGATTCTTACACGATCAGTGCCAACTATTCCAAAATACATTATCAACATGTGCATTTATAGGAATGTACGGCAGAAACGACCCGATCGAGCGGTTTACGTACCTAGGCATCGAAGAAGCCTGGAGGAAAGGAGATCGCGAAATTCTCAAGTTTCTTCCGCAAATCACACAACGTTAAACGGAGATACGAATACAAATAATAATTCTAGACTGCAAGATACATGCTGTATTCGACAAAGTATAAGCAGCGACTCGAGTTTGGACAATCGAATCTTCGAAAGTCACGACATGAAGATAGAAAATGGTCACTTTCCTCGAGAAAATTCTGTGGTCTCCGTGGATTCTAGGAAAATCCTCGACATGCATGATAGTACTGAATATACACATAAACTATTGGAAGAATTGAAAGAGGATGTGCAAACTTCATCGGAAGA
>NW_021850397.1:535266-551058 GCF_003651465.1 Formica exsecta
CGGAAGAGAGGGAAACTATCGCGGCAGATAATTCTAATGAAAATAGCACTAATTTTAATGTATCAAGATCATCTGACAAAGTCGAAATTAATGATGAATTGGTAAAAACGACACAAGCGACCGTGAAAGAAAACCGCTTCTCAGTGCAACATTTAGATTGTAACAATACGATAGACAATGAAAATAGGCAATTGGTTGGACAGAATATAGTACCGGACATTCTGATAATTTCTGATAATATGCAAAAAAAACCGGAACGATCCGAACAAATCTCTCCGATTCTTGTAATACCACCTGAGAAAAAAGTGAAGAAGATAGAAAGGCAAAAGAGCAAACCGGTTCCACCGCCATCTCCACCTATAAAAATAAACCGAGACGAATGCGATTGGGACAGTTTGTTCGATGATAATGGCGATTGTCTGGATCCAACGTTAATAGAAGAGGTCAGTACATATCTTATGCGTTTACATTAATATTTAATCTAGCGTGTCTATTCTGTTACTTGTAACATTTTAATTAATGTAGCATTGTTATTGTAATTAATTTATTTATGCACGCTGTCTTTCTATCTAGCTTACATCGGCGGTAGGCGAAGTGACGATAGAACAACCAAAGAATGATTACAAGGCATATAGCAAACAGGTCGAAGTGTCTAGTGACGAGTTTGCGCACGTTGTAGAAATTTACAATTTTCCCTCCGAGTTCAAAACTAGCGATTTGGCGGCTGTCTTCAGTTCTTTCAAGAATGGTGGCTTTGAACTAAAGTGGGTGGACGATACCCACTGTTTAGGAGTTTTCAGCAGTCCTCTCGTTGGTATACATACATATATTTGATAATTTATACTTTATACTTTTAATGGTCAAACCTCCCTATTCTTAGTATTTTTATATGCTCGACATATTTGCTACATTCCATACATGCATAGAATAAAAATGTCATGAAATGCAGATTATTAAAAGATAGTTTCATTTTGCACATGTGCTATTAAAACTTATTAGAGAATACAGGAAAAGTGAAGAAAAATAGAGAGTTTATTTTCTATATGTATTAAGAATAGAGATGTTTGACCGTACTAAAATAGTGTAATATATAATTTGTAATAATTTTTATTTAAAATAGTTTAAAAACGAATATTAATTAGAAAATTATATTCGAAAAAATTTATTGATATTTTGTATTTGATACTAATGATACGACAATTGACGTAATATATATATATTTATCATTGACGGTATTTGAAAACCGTTTTATTTAAACTAATTATAATCAGATGTATCGCAATTAATTATATTGCTTTTTTTTGGTTTTTTCATTACTTTTTTAAGCTGCCGAAGTATTAGCGTCAAATCATCCGTTTGTGAAAACGAGACCGCTTAGCGAAGCCACCGCCTTGAGTAAAACGAAAGCCAGAAGAACAGCAGAATTTCTGCAACCTTATAGAAATCGGCCCGAAACATGTGCCGCTTTGGCTAGAAGATTAGTTACAGGTGCATTGGGCGTGAAACTTGCTACAGCCAGACAAGAACGTGAGCATGAGAAGAATATACTGCGTGAAGCAAAAGGTAAATTGTGTTAATTCTACGAACAATGTAAAAAGAAATAATATGACATTTGAAAGAAATTACTGAGAAAGAAATTCCTGCATTACAGAGAAAAGACGATTAGCTAATAAGCAGCGAGAGGATGTCTGGGAAGGCATAATACCTGCGAAGTAACATCTATATTATGCATTGCTAATGCATATTTACAGGGATCGTTTATACCTTGCTGTATTACTATATGATCTTTCACAAGATTATTATACAGTTGGTGACATTGCTCCTCTTGAAAATGCGTTTGTGGCTACATAGTTTGTATAGCCCGCATTGCAAGGCTTGCATAATGTTGGGTCTTTTCTAAGCAAGAACACATTACATTCACATTGTGTTACACATGTAAGGTACTTGCTGGAATGGTTGAAATCCCAAATTTAGTTTTTAAGAGAATCATCAGAGTGCATTACAGTTTTCCATTTTTAATGTTACAAATACAAACAATATAACAAGTGTTATTGCTACATCCTATTCGATCGGATATTTTTATTTTTTCAATAAAACAGATCATTAAAAAAAGAAGAGGGAGGATTACATAACAGACCATTATTGCAACACTAAAAGAATATTAATGTAATAATCTATTATTGATTATTAATATGTTAATAATCAATAATTTTTAAGGTTAATCTAAATTTTAATCAGAATATTTTTAATCTTGTTTTGATTTTATTTTTATATAAACTATACAGATGATAAATCGTAAAATTATATTTTGTTTAATATTAAATATAAAATTTCTTAAAATGTTGATAACATAGACACGTTACACATTTGTATTTAGTTTTTCACAGTGTTGAGAAATGTATAAAGAGAGAGAGAGAGCACTGTGTCAAAGTTGAAACATATTGTCACACTGTCATCTGTGTATTTTACTGGAAAATACCCGTTACCCACGTGTTAACAAATGTTTTAGATTTTACAGTAAGAAATTTGTAATGCGCGTGTGTATATTTGTGCCTTACTCATCTATCCTCTTTATATTGATAAACAGCAAATTAAACATATACAAGAAACATATACATACATCTTTCTTTTTTTGTCAATTAAAAAAATCGCGATAATTTATCACTAGATGAGTTTGGCATGCAAATATTTTGTGGTTGGTAAATATTCATTTATCTTAAGAAAATTATCAAGACAATATCATTTTAGTAATATCATAAAGAAAGAACCGTAGTAAAGAAGATTAACCATGCACCATTTTATATCTTTGTCATGCAAGAATTTAATTTATTTTTTAATAAATATTATAGTGTAAAGTCATAATTTTTTACAGAGTTAAACCACAAAATCACAGAGTAAAACCACAAATATCAAAATTATAAATGTAGTATGACTTACATATACATAGATAAAAAAAAAATTGGGACAACTTTTTTATATTATTTTAATATTTGTCACATATTGTTATGAGTTTATACACAGCAACATATATGATAATATATAGTATAGAATAATTGCGAGACAATAAGAGGCAATAGAATTCTTTCACATATACATCGATTCATCACATAGTGATATATCAAAATATATCTTTACAAAGTTTTATAGAGACCGACAACACAATATATTTACTGAAGAGGTAATCATAGCATATATACATATATATATATAATTTATTATATATAATTATATAGTTCAATTTCTTTTCCAATAGTACACCAAGATGTCTTGATGTATAATGTCTAAATAAATAAATACTTAATAAATATATACTTGGTGTAGTAAATAAATACAGTTATTTGCATAAGTGCACTTTCAATATTTCTTAAATAATTTCAGATTGCTTTAACTCTTGCAATTAAAATTATATATTGCAGAATAAAAAAAATTTTATATGTCTGACTTAGGCCCCTTATATATCTGTTATATTTACATAATACAAATGTTACAAATCGACGCACAATCACTTTATCTATTCATATTACAGAATTGCTGAGTATAACGAAAATGGATTGTATTTTTATATACAGTTGTTACCGATATGAAATAAAGATGTGTGTTGCCTATCCCTAGTCAACATATATACATGCAAAGATATTACCTATGTGTGTTGATTGATATTATGTCACGACTTGAATAAAAGGATTTTTCTTGAAGAATAAAAATAAAGATATATATATTTTCTATAGCATAATTCAATTTTCTCTATATTTACATAATGTCAATATAGATACATATTTGTTTGAGTTTCTTTGAAAAGTAACATTTGCAAAGTATAAAAGAAAAGATACATTGACAATATATAATATACGACGATAGAATCTTAATTGCATTCAAAGGTCTATTGATAAATGGACACTAAATTGATACATAAAAAATTATATTAAAAATTATAACAAATTCCTTTTATGTTTCATGTTTATATCTTTTCCATTTCTTTTTAATGGCAGTATTACAACTTCCGTTTCGTAAAATACAGCTACACGGTAGCAAATCCTTTTTAGTTCATATTTATGGTAAAAAACGTTTTTTTCCCTTTCCATGAAAACGCTATGTAATCTAATTTATACATCAAAACATGAGAAATCAATATAGAAATGAAATAATCATTACCACTTGCTACCTTTCTTCTTTTTTTTCTGCTGGACTTTGCGTTGTTGCTGACGTGGTCCGGATGTTTCAACTGCAGGACTATGACGAGGATTCGGAGAAGGTTTAGCGTTCGCAGGCATTTTCGTAATGTCGCTGTGGTGTAAAATATATTATTAGTTTTTTTTTTAAACAAATAGTTTATCACGTGTATTTACTATAACAAGAAAATATATCGTGCTCGCATATACGTACTAAAGGTCACTGGCTCCTGTAGCGGCTCCTTGTGTCCCTTTCATAGCGGCATCCCTATTCCTTCTATCCCGCTTTTTACGGAATCCACTGCGTTCGTGTCTCGGTAACCATCGTTCTGGATCAGGCGGAACGTCTGGATCATAGTTCTTCGGTAATTTACGAATGCGTTTACGTTTCTTGTGCTTCTTTTGAATTACATCCGACACTGGTTTACTGGTAAAGAATCAAAACATATGATTTTCGAATACTTGGTATGTAAGTGTTGTGACTGAAATAATTTTATTATATTTACCCAGGAGAAGGTTCAATCTTTTTCTTCACGACTTTAGTCCCAATAACCCAATTGCTACTCTCCAATGCGTCAACGTCGGTAGTTTCAGCAAGATCGTGAAGCGGTGGTAATCTTTTAGATAACGACTGCGCTTTAGTAGGACAGAACTGTACATAAGCGACCACTAATTGAGCTAAAGTCTTGGTATCAGATGGCGAAGCATCTACTAATTCTTGTAGGATGTCGGCAGCGATCTTGAGCTCGCCACCGCGTAAGTAGAAATTGGCAGCCTGCCGCCATAATTCTCCCACATTTTTAGTGGTTTCCTAAAATGAAATCTTTCTTGTAAAAAGTGCTGCGCAAGAGACTAACTACATACACACACACATATATATATATCTTGAACACGCACATTGTGTTTTTTATAGTAAGCGACTGCATTCTTTAGAGCAGCTGACGCTCTTTCCCGATCGTTGTCAGCCATGTAAAGCGTAACGAGTGCACTGACTATTCCAGATAGAGATCTATCTCTTTCGTTTATGTTCTCAAGAATAGCGATTGCCTCTTTTCTTTCATCATGACTCAGAAGAACTTGCACGCTAGCCAATTTCATAGGCAATTCCTTCTCGCCGACCGCATGCTCGGTCAATAACTTCGCCGCTTCTTTCGCTTTACCTTCCTTGCTAAGTTGTACAGCTTTTATGAACATTGCATCTGCTGCAAGTGTAGGATGATCTTTCGCAAGATTATTACACAGTTGGTGGCATTGCTCTCCCTGGAAATGTAATGAGTATCATCTCTTTGCAAATAACAAAAAACTAATAGATATGATATTATAAATGTATTATAAGACTCACTTGATCTGTGTAAAACGCTAATAAACACTGATTGTATGCAATGTTTCTTCTTTGCCTAGAAGTTAATTTGTGCTCTAGATTTTCATGAGTGGCACTTTTCATTCTCTTTTTACTATCAAACACATTTTGATCTTTATTCAGACATACTAAATTGTTATTGGCTACGGCAATCAATGCGATGTCATCTGGCTTGGCTTTTAGAACAGCAGTGTACAATGTTTGCGCTTCCTTTTCTCGACCTTGCAATTGCAGGCAATAACCAAGCTGTACACGAATTATACCCAATTCATTTTCAATTTCTTCTTCGGATGCTCCGTCTTCCTCTAAACCCTCCTTACACAATTTCTCAGCAGCTCTTAATTTTTTTTCTGCTTCTATTAAAACAGTTCTATCATCCCTGTTTCTTTGTGCGAGTAAACTACATGCTGCATTATATGTTAATTCATAAGTGTGTTCATGTAACGAAGGAACTTCTAAATCCTAGAAATTATTTGCAATATATTTTTAGAAACATTCTTGTATTAAAAGCTCTATATCAATATCTTAATTAAGATCTTAATTTACTAAGTTGCATTGAACTTACAGAACCCTCAATCACTAAGTTTCCAAGAACAGCTGCAAGATTTGTTTCCCTCTCTTCTTCATAGTCATCGTGTGAATTCTTAATAATGTCTCTGTATATCGTGAAACATTCTTCATATCTCTCTAGACGATATAATACCTGGGCTTTTAATTCCTTGATTTTCAGGGAAGGATTTTGCACATTTTCTATCACTTTTAATGCTTCAGAAATTTGATTTAAACGATAGAGACAGTATCCTTTTTCAAAATCTAGATTCCTAAGTTAGAAATAAAATTTATGTCATAAAAATATTATATTTATTGTAATATTAAGTAATATTATTAAATAGTATCATCATACGTTGCTAATTTCGGGGTTTTAACGATAGCTTGTAACGCATCGTTGAACTTGGACAGCTGGATGTAGCAAACAACTTTATAGTGAAACGCTGCTTCTTCATCTTGAGAAATGCCTAAAACTAAACGGCGGAGTATGAATTATTTCATAGCTTTATGTAAACGACATGTTTTTCTCACTTTGGAATACTTTTACCGTAAGTAAATTATTTCAAAGCACGATATATAATTTTATGAAAATATGTGTGAAACGATATAAAAACATTACACCAAAATCGAGCAAGATTATTTTTACGATGATTATTGACTTAGTTTTCATTATTTCAATAAATAATTAAACTTACTTCTGTTCGCAGTTTTCAAGGCCCTTTCGTATTCCCCGTTCTGTCCTAATTTGTTTAATTCCGTATACAGTAAAACAAGGTTATTTTCCTTCGAAGCCATGTTTTTCAATTCAGATCTCAGATCTCAGATCTTCCTCGATACATACGTGTGTCAACGTGGAGCCATAGATAATGAGCTCTATAGTGTCATAACAAGGAGACTGGAGTAAGTCTTTCTTATACCGGAGAGAAGCCTGAGAGGGGTCACGCCGCCGTTTTCCATAAAACACTTTTTCTAGCTGATACAGTAGCGTCAACTAAATCCATTTTAGAGCCGGCGGAACTACATAGCCAGATTCACTTTTTGGTGCCATGGTAAAAGGGTCGATTGGTGCATGTCCGTGCTAGATCCATAATTGTGGATCAAAATTGCGGAGAAATATTATAGATTATTTATTAATGTTTTATTAGCTATGCGTGATGTTTTTTATCGTTTATATTCGAAATTAAACATAAACCAATCACTCTCCCACTATTTTTAGGAAGCGTACGAAAACTAAATTCATCCGTTTTTGCGAGAAATAAAACTAATATATAAAAGATGAATTATAAATTCTGTTCTATTCTTAAGTTTATTGAAAGTTTCATATCATACTATATATATAAAGAATTTAAATATTTCGAGATTTTATTATACTATATGAATATAAAGTTCAAGTATTAATAAATAATTTATATTTTTCGAGAATACACTTGCGAGTGAGATATTGATCGATATGATATTATAGCTTACAAAACTTCCGAATTTTGTTACAACATCGGAAATTCGCATTTGTATGCGTTATTTTTTTTAAATTAATTCTTTAAAAAAAGATTTAGATTTTTTTCGAAAATTTAATATAGAAAGTTTATTTTAAAATAGATATATGGAAAAAGTTTTACGAGTTTAAATGTGGATTGAAGTTCTAGGGCCATATATATCTATAATTATATATTATAAAATATACCATGTCTGTATTTTTAATATTAAACGCATTTTATGAATTTAATATTTATGAGTTTTATTATTTTTTTGCGTGGCTATGCCTTATACTTTATGTGATCATTCCAATCTGCAATACTTAAATGCTATATATCAACAAATTAGTTCTTAAATAGAGAGAAAGAGAGAGGGAAACAATTTGTATATGTATTTGTATTTCTAGATATCTACTAGTAATCATACGAAAAATTAAACTCGGATTAATGAAAAAATTACAAACTTTTTATTACAATCTGTACAACAATTTATATAACGATTTATACTTACAACAAAATCGTTTATAATAATGACAAAATGTGAATTTATTTGTTTATATATTGAGACTTGATTGTATTTATAATCTAAAGAGACAGACAATCATTAACGACCTTAGAATTTATTTACATTATATTTTATAACGTGCCAGATATATGAAATTCATTAGTTTTCAGTGATTTTTGGAAAAGGTAAGATCGCTACCTTTTCTTTTTCTTCTTCCTTTTTTACACATATTTTTTGTATAAAATTTATTTTTATGGAAAGTTTTATTTCAAAAAATAGTATTCTGCATTTCTTTATTCCGTTAACGAACAATAATTCGCTGACTTGACTGCATACGGTTCTTCCTATATATGTATATATGTATACTTTCAAATTTTTATATCTTAAGTTATTAGTGAGACTCATAAACTGTACTACACATTTTGATACGTTTGTAAAAGACATTTCTATATTACAAATTATATAAAAAAATAATATAATTAGAACATGCTTTTTAATGCAAAATATAAAATAATCAGATAAATTATTTAAGCCGCGTAAAGCTATTATAAATATATATTTTAAGAATATGATCGAATATCACAGGCATTAACACCAAAAATTATAAAGGCTATAGCTATTTTTTTCATAAGATTAAAAACATTTCAAAAACAATCTTTTTTCAAGCAAGAGAACTGCTTGATATTATATTATTTCAGGAGTCACTCGAGGCAAAGCAAAGGAAAATAAGAATATACATATATAATATATATAAGATATGTAGATAAAAATCTCTCTCTCTCTCTTTGGCCGCATTCCCATATTCACTGCCATCAGTACTGAAAATCTATAGTTTACGTCACATATATTATAGATTTTCAGTACTGGCAGTGAATATCGGAATACGGCCATTCTCTCTCTCTCTCTCTTTCACACAATATATATGAGTATAAAATAACTAGATTATAATTGTATTCTATATAATAACTTTTTTCGAATAATGTAATTACAAATAGTAGTATAATAAGATTATCGTTACATAAACCAAAATAAACTAAATTGTTATAAATATACCAATATGTCAAATTTATATAAATTATTATAATCTCTTGTTTTAAATATTGTTACATAACATAAAAAATGTTTCTGTAGATACCTATGATAAGAGAATGATATTCCTAAGACTGTTATTAAACAGCGGTCTAATAATATTCATAATTGGACAAGCATTTCGTACAAAAAGGGAAAGGGAAGTGAAAAATGATCCGGACCCAACAATTAAATCCTCCTTACAAGATTATGTAACACCGTTGCACTATGATATACATATCGAATTACAATTTTTAGAAGTAGAACCAAAAAAACTTCTCTGGCAAATGTATTATATACATTAAGATCGATATAATGCACACAGTAATTAATATTGTATAATAACTTACATAATTAATTTTTTATTTAGTACTAGTTTTACTTTAATGCCAAATTTATTAAAATTGTTTTTAAATAATCTTCATCTTTTAAGATATAATAAAAAAATTTTAAATTTGTGAAATTTTTGATTGCATATATTATAAATCATATCCTCATCAATAAACAATATAGTTTTAAAATATATTTCTGTTTATAAGTGTTATTTATGTAAATATAGAACATATAGAATTTCTTTAAAATAAAATCTGTTGTACTATTACACTTACTCTGTATTATTATATAGTTTTTACAGATGTATCAGTGGTATTTATGTTTGATCCATGCTAAAATTCTTCTTGAATTGTGTAAACATTCCTAAATGACAACATAAGTATCGTAATAAAGTATTATTTTCAAATATTATAATTATCAAGTATTATAGTCAACAGTATTTAAATATGTTTGATTAAGAAATAAAAAATAAGATGAAAAAATACGATAAGAATGCATTCTTTTGTTAGATCTGATTATTAAAATGAAAGTGAAGATGGATAGAAAGATTCGCTTTCATTTACATACGCGTATGAATATCGAAATAAACAGGTTAGAAACTAGCTTGGTCTATTTATCAAGCATTCTTCAATTTTGCTGTTGCGAACAAAACACCCAGATTCTCGTATACGGTTCGGTGAGCACGGTCATGATTTTCGAGCTGTTTCTTGTTAGAAATATTTGCGACAACCGTGACAAGGGAGATGTTACCATTCTTCATATCATAATACATACTAAAGACAACTGGAGATAGTTGAAAGTTTTGTTAAAAATTCAAATGCGTATGATCAATGTTCATATAATAAATGTTCATTTTCACACTATTATTCACACTAGATTGAAGAAAAAATATTAATTGTGGATACCTCGTATCACGTCCATTTGCATAAAGACTTTAAACGATTTTAATTCCCGCGCCAAATATTCGAGAACTGCTCGGCGATTTTCGGTAGATTTCGTGCGACTTCTTCGACTTGATTGGCTGATTTTAAAAATTTCGATTACGTATCGATATATCCACTAATGAGACAGCTCGGTATATCCGCGAATTACTATTTTAAAGCTTGACCAATCAGGACAAGTAATTCCGGCGCTGATTTCAAGACGTTACGTCCAGCTTCTTCCTCTTTTCCCGCGGATACGGCGCTTGGTACAGACGCAGAAATCGCGAGCTTCGGTAATATCCGCACAGGTAAGTCGACAAAGAGATAATCGAACCAAATAGATACGATTATACGCAATAGAATTGTTTTCTTGAATAGACTGTGAGAATATTTTATGGCATATTAGACGGAGATTATAAGAATAAAAGGTCAAGCGTCTTTTCGGTTCAGATAATCGGCCATTATGGATATACTTTTTTATTCTATCCGTCTTTCGAGTATTTGTTTAGAGACGAGTCTATTCTTTTACATGTATTTATAATCGAATTTACATTATGTTTAGTATTATCCTTATCGAAAGCTTGCTTAGGAATTAATCGCAGAGTATCTTATTAAGTCAACGGCGCGGCGTCGCATTAATTTTCGAGACGCCATCGCGAAAAATACCTCGTCGAACATGGTCAAGTATGTGTTGGTTAGTGAGTATCAACTTGCGCAATTATTTAATTTGATTAACCGATTAAACGTATCGCGACAACGGCTTTTTGTCGAAGAAGACATTTTGCGCGCTACATTTACTTGAGTAGATAGGAATAGCGTTAACAATTTATGGAAATCATTGTCTCTCATGATATACTCTCATATACTTACAATAATTTTCATGTATTAAAATCATATTTTAATCATTTTCGATTGTGTAGTGTATTAATACAATGGTTATCGCGTCATCTGCCATTAAAATGTTGTGCAAAAGTACCGCTCATTAATTATATTCGGGTGTGATTAATGTGCGCGTAATTGTAATTAATTAGTTTTTTTCCAGAGAGTATCACGAAAGAGCGATAATAGTGAAATAAAAAAGGAGAAGGAGAAGATCCGGAGCGGATTCAAGTGACGGTGAAATAACCATAAAGTGAATAATTTATTATTTTTTATGTATATATTATTATTATTTGAAACAATTTAATAAAAAGAAAATTTTAATGCATGATGTAATTACATTTTGAAATGTAGTTTGGACACTTGTTTCAAATTAGATTTAATAGATAAATTTGTATATTTTACATATTACTTATTTTAGGCGCTGCTACAATTTATATTCTATTTGCATGTTACAGATCAACGTAGCTTCAATGAAGTCAACTCCGCTGCATCGGATGGTGAGTGATACGAATTTCATTTTATTAGGAGGTAACGGTTTTGTAGTAAGTTGATTGTAGATTTGGATTTTAGATAGACTGTAGATTGTAGTTAGTTCCGTTACCTCAAAATGGATGAATGGATTACAACAGATTAGATTAATATTTCACTTTAAAATAAACAGGAAACATTTTATAATACGTAGATTTAAACTAATTTATCTTATAAACTAATGATCATTAATTGCGTGTATGATTATAAATTCTTTAAATGATTATATAATTATCAATAATTTAATTTTATATACATACATTTAATTCTAATTTTTTGTAATCCGATTCATATGGATTGATAACTTGGCTCTATACTAGTTAGAGCGATATATTGTAAAATAATGTGTATGTGCCAAAAGATATTTTGGATATTTTATTGCGACTGAAAGGAAAACAAAAAGAAGTAGTGATTTAAAATTTGCAGATGAATTTATGATAATATGTTAGACTTTCTATAGTGCAAATTATACACGTCAAATTAAAATTTATTTTTTATTTCTGAGATTGATCGGTTATATGGTCACGTATTTCGGCGAAAATTGCGCAACAAGTCACATTAATCCTAAGTAAGTTGCGGATTAACGACACACGAGGATTGATAGAGCAAATATAGGAGTTCTCGCGTAACAAGAAACGAAAACATTTCTTTTCAATTAACTGTAATTTGTTTTTATTAATATTCATTTTAATTAATATTCATCAAACAGTTTTTTAAATAGGGGGGAAGGAAAAATATTATTAATACTAGAAAATTAATTATTAATAAAGCGTCACTACTAATGAAGACGTCGTCGCCAAAGAAGGCCTCATCGTTGGAGAAGGCATCCTCATCCGTGTTTGGCACAGCATAATGAACTCGATAAACTAGTGTGATAAACTATTGAACAGACTGATTCCGGTAATTTAAAAATCTAAGACACATTAGAATATCGTGCAGACCGTGTGTTTAAATGCGGGTGCGTCGCGCAAAGTGTCGCGTGTCAAAATGCGGGAGTATCGTGCAAAGTATCGCGCGTTTAACTGCGAGGATGTCGTGCAAAGTGTCACGCGTCGAAGGTTTGTTGCATCATCGCGTGATATCCCAATTTTGTAATTGTCAACGAGAATATCGTACTACCGATGCCGACTAAGTGGGATGTCTCATTGAGACACGTTGCTTATGCAACGTTCTCACGTCTCTTGTGTCGCGGCACGAGGTGATGCCGGCCGCGTACGTATGTTCATGTATGTATGTACATGGACTGCGCGGTTTTGAGCTTAGGCTCAAGTATCGGCTGATTGGGGTCACGCTCTGCTTCGTCAAATTGTTCGACCCGAATCGGTTGGAGTTGAGTCGATCGTCTTGGAATCGTCGCTAATGAGTCCCTTCTCTTGTACCGTCAGCAATATATGTATCGCATTGAGAGTTGACTGGATTAATTAGGCCCGATTTTCGCTCGCTAGAGAGGTTGACCTCCCATTTTTTAAGTTGTATAGATTGTTGGCACTTAGTAAATGGGGATCTTCATTCTCGAAGCGTCTGCCCTGCCTTTTGATATCGCCTGTGGTATAGCACCCTGGTGTCTCAACTGAAATCGTACTTAATCAAATTCAAATCAATCTGAGATGCGAAAATGCGCGGACAAGAGTCGAGCGAACCTTATTATCGTAGATCTCATACGATCGAATCAATCTTCTTCCGTTTTGGGCTTAACCCTTGCTCGAAGGTAACGTTGAATTCCCGAGTTGTCGGCTCGTCGTATGATTCTCGCGCGAAATGGGATATTTCGCGATCGCGAAATTCGGAAAATTTGCCGAGTAAAACGTCGCACGTTTTAGTGCGGGAGTGTCGTTCAAAATATCGCGCGTGTAAATCAACTGACTCTGACGACGGACAATTCTGACTATTCTGAGAGGAGGAGGAGGTCTAGGAGAGGCATCGGGCGTCATCAGAGCAATCCTGAGGTGATAATTCATTATTTGTTTATTAATTGTATTAAATCAAAAAATTATGAGTCGTATCAATAAAAGACAATACAAAATTATTTAATTATATATATTTGTTGTATAGTGTGCGCGCGTATCAAAAATAAAATTTTCAATGCGTACAATAATAACAATTTTTGGAAATATTAATAATTTTAGGCACACACGCTATAAATCGGATTTCATTTGTGTGTTGCAGATTAATGTAAAAAGTGCTAACCATCTAGACAATCCGAGAGGAGGAGGAGGTCTGGGAAAGGCATCGGGGAAAGGCAGCGGAGCAACCCAGGGGTGAGCATTTATTATTTATTAATTAATAGCTTTGAATCAAAATTTATAAAATTATTTAAATACATTTCTGTTTATTATCGTACGCTTGGAATATAAAATCAAAGGGTACAATAATAATTGTAAAACAATTATATAATTATGGCGAGAATCGCTATAATTTCGATTATTGATTTATATTGTATTTGTTTGTATTGGTTCTACGAAGCTTCGATGCAGTCAACTCCGCTGCTGCATATCGGGTGGCCTCGATATTTCATTTAATTATCAAGATATTCAGCCTATGAATGAATTGAAATTTAGCATTTGTATTTTAATTTTTTCCATACTAACATAATATTTATAATAACATTTATAATAAGGTTTTTCAGAACTAGTGATCTATCCAAAAATTCTCTTGCCCGTTGGGAGAGGCGCAGGGATTTGGGAAAAGTAAGCTTATTTATATTATTCTTTTTATTACTGTTGTAATCTACTAATATACTAACAATTCATTAAATTGCCTGATTAATCTTACTTTTTTTAAAAATCAACAGATCATTCTGTCCGATTCGGACGAAGACAAAGAAAGTGAGGCACCGAAGAAGAGCACAGAAGAAAAAAATGAGGCATCGAAGAGCACAGAAGAGAAAAATGAGGCACCGAAGAGAAAAGGGTAAGCTTTAATATTTATTAAATTAAATCTGTACGCGAATAATAAGAATTAAGATTAGATAAAAATATTGTATTGTAATTATTTGATTTAGGAAAGTAGCGGCTCGCGGAACGATATGTATAAAGGGCCACCCCCTCTTATCTCGCTGAAGGACAGCAATTGGCGCGAGGTAAACTGCTTGTAGGTATAAACTTGTATATTCATGATAAAATTATTATCAATTTTCATAATTTTTTTTAGCAACTCGCAACGGCAGCAGCCCGCAGAGAATGAAAGAAACAAGTTGGAACAAGTTGAAGAACCAAAGAGTTTTTGTTTTAGTTTTGTTTTATTTTTTTTATTTTATGTAAATATTTAATCTTTATTCACGTGTAATCTTTATTTTTTTGACTTTCGATATGGCAATACGCAATACGCTGTGATTTTTTATGGTCCTACATTGTAATAGAAAGTCTGTGTGTATTCAATTTAATAAAAGCATAATTTCTCGCACTTGTTATTTATTAAATGTGTTAAAATTTAAATGCAAATTACAAGTCCGTACCAACGATGTGCGTGCACCATAGAAACGTACGAATGCATATGCTCCGTGCCCACACGCGCATGCGATTTGCTTGCTTTTTCCTAGAGTGCACGAAATTGAAATACAAAATATGAGATACTATGCAATTAAAACATAATTAGGCGCAGGAGGTTGACAATTTGTTTGAAATCCGAGATCGCAACGTGGTGTGGTGAATCGCAACTATAATTGGGTTTGTGTTAGGTTATATCTTCCGGAAGTGAAGCCCCCCGGCTGAAACTGGAAAGAAGTGCAGCGTCGTACATTCGTGAACGTTGCGGAGTACGCTCACATCCAGACAAACGCATACCATAATTAATTTTACGTATGTACATTTATTTCGATTCTAATTTTACACCGTTCTTTTATATATGTATCTATACGCTCTAATCGTTCACCCTTTATTTGTATTTTGTATCTTTATAATGACAGTTAATGAGGATGGTCCAAATTCAGGACCGAAATGTTCAATAAATTTTTCAAATAAATAAATATTTCCTTAATGTTTTTTAAGTGAAAATTTCTTTTTTT
>NW_021850397.1:557214-559094 GCF_003651465.1 Formica exsecta
CCGATGCCGACTAAGTGGGATGTCTCATTGAGACACGTTGCGTATGCAACGTTCTCATGCCTCTTGTGTCGCGGCACGAGGTGATGTCGGCCGCGTACGTATGTTCATGTACGTATGTACATGGATTGTGCGGTTTTGAGCTTAGGCTCAAATATCGGCTGATTGAGGTCACGCTCTGCTTCGACAAATGGTTCGACTCGGATCGGTTGGAGGAGGATCGATCGTCTTGGAATCGTCGCTAATGAGTCCCTTCTCTTGTACCGTCAGCAATATATGTATCGCATTGAGAGTTGACTGGATTAATTAGGCCCGATTTTCGCTCGCTAGAGAGGTTGACCTCCCATTTTTTAAGTTGTATATGTTGTTGGCACTTAATAAATGGGGATCTTCATTCTCGAAGCGTCTGCCCTGCCTTTTGATATCGCCTGTGGTATAGCACCCTTGTGTCTCAACTGAAATCGTACCTAATCAAATTCAAATCAACCTGAGATGCGAACATGCGCGGACAAGAGTCGAGTGAACCTTATTATCGTAGATCTCATACGATCGAATCAATCTTCTTCCGTTTTGGGCTTAACCCTTGCTCGAAGGTAACGTTGAATTCCCGAGTTGTCGGCTCGTCGTATGATTCTCGCGCAAATGGGATATTTCGCGATCGCGAAATTCGGAAAATTTGCCGAGTAAAACGTCGCACGTTTTAGTGCGGGAGTGTCGTTCAAAATATCGCGCGTGTAATCAACGGACTCTGACAACGGACAATCCTGATCAACCTGAGAGGAGAAGGAGGTCTAGGAGAGGCATCGGGCGTCATCGGAGCAATGTTGGGGTGAGAATTCATTATTTGTTTATTAATTGTAATAAATCAAAAAATTATGAGTTGCATCAAATAAAAAAAAAATTTAAATTAAATAATTATATATTTTTTGTATATAATTATATATTTTGTAGACATGCTACTATAAGTTGGATATCATTTATATGTTGCAGATTAATCTAGAGAGACAATCTAGACAACCAGAGAGGAGGAGGAGGTCTGAGAGACGCATCGGGCGCCGGCGGAGCAACCCAGGGGTGAGCATTTATTATTTATTAATTAATTGTTTTGAATCAAAATTTATAAAATTATTTAAATAAATTTCTGTTTATTATCGTACGCTTGGAATATAAAATCAAAGGGTACAATAATAATGGTACAATTATTATATAATTATTGCGAGCGTCGCTATAATTTCGATTATTAATTATGTATTGTATTTGTTTGTTATAGATCTTCGAAGCTTCGATGCAGTTAACTCCGCTGTGCGCATCGGGTGGTGAGTGAATTACATTTTATTACGAGGTAACGGTTTTGTAGTGAGTTGATTGTAGATTTGGATTTTAGATAGACTGTAGATTGTAGTTAGTTCCGTTACCTCAAAATGGATGAATGGATTACAACAGATTAGATTAATATTTCACTTTAAAATGAACAGGAAACATTTTATAATATATAGATTTAAACGAATTTATTTTATAAACACACTAATGATTATAAATTCTTTAAGTGATTATATAATCATTAATAATTTAATTTTATATAGATACATTTAATTCTAATTTTTTGTAATCCGTTTCATATAGATTGGTAACTTGGCTCTACATTAGTTGAAGCGATATATTGTAAAATAACGTGTATGTGCCAAAAGATATTTTGTGGATATTTTATCGCGACTGAAAAAGAACAAAAAGAGATAATGATTTACAATTTGCAGATTAATTTACGATAATATGTTAAATTTTCTATAATGCGAATTATACGCGTCAGATTATAAATTATTTTTTATTAATTAACAATAATTACAAATTTATATAAACATAATTAATTATATTTTTTTATAGTT
>NW_021850397.1:559165-560461 GCF_003651465.1 Formica exsecta
ATAAAATATATATACAATTATGAATTTTTTAAGACAAAAATATATTTTATTTAAAGGAAACTTTGTTAATTTTTTGTTTTTTTGATTATAATATAAAATTGATTAATCTTTTCAAAAGAAAAAAAAAATTATATTGATTTCTGAACTTACAAATTATATACATAAAAATAAGTATAATGAATTTCACATTTATCAATAGATACTTTTTGTATTATTATATCTTTAAAGATAATATGGCAATCTTTTTGATCAGTTTATCTTACAACGAAATTTATACATAGTAGGTAAGTTTCACAAGAATTCGTGTATAAATTATTTTAAACCTTTATCATCAAGAATGAAATAGCACAATTTTTATCATTCATAGATTTAAGTTGATAATTCAAGTTTAATTATTCTTTATTTTTTTAAATAGACAGAAGATGCCGAAAACGATATTTCTGATTTGTGATTTGATCTGAACGCTGTTGTATTTTGTGATATATAAGCGAAATATATTGTCTTATTGCATTTGTCACACATTCATTTATCTGAAATAAATTATTATTAATAAAATTAATAATTTCTTTTTACTCTATAAAAATATAACATGATATTTCTGATTTTTCTCTAATATGATGCGACATAATATACATATATATATGATATACAGGGTGGGGCATTTATAGTGACGCGGGCATATTTTTCGGAAACGAAGTGAGATATCAAAAAATATTTCAGACAAAAGTTGCATGGTTTTGAGGGGGTCACATGATAAAAATATGGATTTGACCGTAAGTGGTCTTTTCAAGGTGAGGTCAATGTGGTCGATGTTTTCTTAAATAGAACTCCCCATTTTTTATTACATATTCTTTCTCGAGAGCTTTTGAAAACACTATGATAAAGTATTTTTTCATTAATACTTTTTGGGTTATTTTATATTTTATTCTGACATATTTTGATATAAAAATATAAAAATTTCGTAAAATATTTAGTTTTCGATAATCTTATCGTAATACTTTTATGTACAGAATAATGAGACAAATCAATTAGCAAAAAAGCAAAAAAAGTTTTTAAGAAAAAAGTATGTAATTATTTACAATGTATTTTTTAAAACAACTATTTGTTTTTTTCTTTACACTAATTGATTTGTCTCATTATTCTGTACATAAAAGTATTACGGTAAGATTATCGAAAACTAAATATTTAACGAGATATTTTATTTTTTATATCAAAATATATCAGATTAAAATATAAAATAACTCAAAAAGTACTCAATAAAAAAATACTTTATTATAGTGTTTTGGAAAGCTCTCG
>NW_021850397.1:562593-567433 GCF_003651465.1 Formica exsecta
TCCATTTATGAAAACATCGACCACATTGACCTCACCTTGAAAAGACCACTTAAGGTCAAGTCCATATTTTTATCATGTGGCCCCCTCAAAACCATGCAACTTTTGTCTGAAATATTTTTTGACATCTCACTTCGTTTCCGAAAAATATGCCCGCGTCACTATAAATGCCTCACCCTGTATATAAAAAAATATAAATAAGTTTAACAATAAGAAATTTAATAAATATAATAGTTTTCTCTCATCTGTCCATAGCATTTACCTCATCCTGTGTAATAATGTCATACTCAAGAATAACTGTTATTTTGTTTCTAAGTAGAATTTTATCCACGAATTCTTTTATCTGAAACACATTATTTCGATATATGCTATTAAAAATAAATAATTTAATTTTACAATATAAGAATCGTAGACATAACATAAATTTTTTTACTTTTGGTATAATTGGAACAAGATAATTGTAATAAAAATAAAATATGTAAAATATTTATAAATATATAAGTTTAATAAAATGAGAAATCGATATAAGAGTCAGTATGATATTTGGATGCACAAAATTTACCATTTCAAGTTGTTCCTCAGAATATACGTGGTTAATAAGATCAATTAATACTGCAATCGTATTGAATTGTCTATACAAACGAAACAAAAAGTTATAATATATATGACAAACTTTTTTATGATATATTATGAATGGTATATATTTATGTAAAAATTACTTGGGTTTTACATCCGCAAATTTCGTTAATATGTAATTAAGCACTTCATCACGCCTTGCATGCATTTCAATAATATTATGAAAATAATAAAGATGATCTATGACTTGAATTTGATCATAACGATTTATTGGTACTTTTCCTAGCATTTTATATTTAATAGTGAAAACATTTGCCGAACAACTGAGAAATTGTAATAGTTTCCTATCAGGTTTCCATGTATATGTTTGCCATACTGTGTCCCAAGTCAGACTATTAGATGCTATTAAACCATTACAATACATCCAGTCTTTCCACCCTTGAAAAAGTCTACGACTTTAGAAAAAAAAAAAAATTAAAAATATGTTATAAAAATTTATAATTTTGTATCTCGTATTCTCATGTCATATATTTTAATTAATTAATTAAAGGCGTCGCAAAAGATATAAGAAAAATGTAGTTAGAACCACAATTGTAAGAAAAAGTACTTAGTTTCTGTAGAATTCGTGAGATATTTTTTCAATTTAGAATTGGCTATCATCCAGCATTCGTTATCACCGAGAAGACATATCCATTTAGCGGCTTCATGCCTTAAACATTTTGTAAGGTCGTCGTCTTGAGATGTTTCATCGTATTTTATTTCCAGAAGAAGTTTAAATAAATTGTTCAATAAATTTGTCTAAAAATTATTAAATAATATAAATTTTATACTGATATATATGTATATATGTATATATAGACATTTCGGTATACGATAATTAATAATCGAAGTAGAAAAATGAAGACTGAAGGAGAACTAAAGAGCTGAAAAAGCTCTTCCTTCTTTAAATTTTTTATTTTTTGGATAAATGAGTTTACGAAGAAGCATAATATTAAATATTGTTTAGGTATACACAGACACGAGTGCACGCCTGCGCAGATGTGTGTGCATGAGTGTGGGTGAGTAAGTGGGTGAATGAGTGTGAGTGTGTACAAATATGTAATATGTTTTTATTAACGAAAAAAGAGTTATTGAGAATATATTGTTATTTACCTTGAGTTTATCGATTTTTTCGCCTGGAAATGGTAAAATAGTTGACATGTCTTCAAGAGCTTTAAACATAGGATACCATGCCACATAATCTTTCTCATGCGATAAATATTTTATGAGTTCAAAAAATATGGACGATTCAAGTTGGCCGTTCATCACGAAGTAATATGCGTCATCAATAATTTGAGCACGATTGAGAATATGTATGTTCTTATATAGCGTAATATTATTCAAGTATTTCGCAATCTTTAACCAATTGCCAGATTCATAATTAACACGATAATATCCTGTCATAAATTATATAATACATTAAATTTTATTGATAATTAAATTTTTGGGTGTTTAGAAAGAGAGGGGGAGAGAGAGAGAGAGGGGGGAGGGGAGAGAGAGAGAGAGAGATTTATCAAGATATATCTTTATATATCTGTATCTTTTTTTTTCTTTATGTTGAAAGCACAGAAAAAATGTATAAAAAAATTGCGCCTTTTATAAACAAGAATGCAAATTGTATTATTTACCATAATTATATGATTTGCAATATTTGTATTATATTAATAATTGAGAGTTTTATGAGATTTAGCTGCGCAAAAAATCTTGAATAAAAACATAATTTTGGTTATGTTTAATTAATTACTAAATTACATTAATGACTAGACTACACTGTACAATATAATTTTGATCACGTGTTACATTTATATAAAGCGCATTTTTTATAGATTTTTAATGTAAAACTGTAGTCTAATCTAAAAACCTAAATTGCTTTCGCATAGTTTTTGCATAATTGTATTGCGCTTGAAAATACGTAATAGCATAATGTAAAGATTTTCCGCAAAACTACTATTTCTTTATAAAAAAGTTGCATGTGTATATACATTATTAAAGAATTTAAATTAAGTAGCCAAAAAATTTGATTTAAAAATTTGTTTATGAAACTTTGTGATATCTCTTAATGGTTGATATAATTTTCATAGAGTAAACGTGCAGAGATGGTGAGTGAATTTGGATGTTTATATACAGATATGAGTTTTATCTCAGAAGTAAAGCAGAAAAGTCTGCAACGTGATTTAAAATGCATATGATTCAGAATTCTATCTATTATAATATGTATGAAAATCAAAAAGTGATCGGTGAGGTGTTATCTTTTCGCAAGATTTACCATGTTATGTATTTTATTACACATAATTATGTTTATTCATTATGTAAGAAATCTTAAAATTTTATACTTTAAAAATGCGAATATCCGAACACAAAAATTTAAAAGTAAAATAAAATCTTAATTATATGTAATAAACACATTTAATCATAAAATCAACAATATTTACCCGTTTGTTGTAAATTAACTATTATCCATTCGTTCAATTGGCGAGGAAGAAACAATTTAGTATTACCCAAGAGAGTTATCCACCGTTCGTGACGTGGGATCGTCTGCCACTGAGATATAAAATCCAAATCCGTTTCTCTAACTATAGTTAAAGGTATCCACCAGTTCATATTCAATTCTAAGCTGTCGATATTTGCTACTGATATATTCAAATAAAGACTATCATGTTCTCTAACTTTCAATACAGGATAATGTTTTTGCCGTGTCCAAGAATCCAGTTTTTCTTTTATATTAAATTTTTCCATATTAGGTATTTTTATTACATCGTAGATAGTTTGCATAGCGTCCCAGAAATCATCCAAAGTTGTTGATCTAATAATAAGCTAACTAAGTTTTCGAAACTTTACATTTCTGGTATTAAACATGCATATAACAGATTTTGCATCAAAGAATTATTATTTAATATACGTGCATTGATACATTCCGTCTCTAGTTTTGCTTAATTTTATAGTTAGTATTTTGACACATTTTATCAAATTAATATATATATATATATATATATATTATTTTGTACGTATAATAATTTAAAATAAATTATAAAAATATAATAAAAATAATATAAGATAAAAAAAATATGCCTTGAAATAGAATGTCAGAGTGAAGAGAAAATGCAAAAAGTATTATTTTGTACGTATAATAATTTAAAATTAATTATAAAAATATAATAAAAATAATATAAGATAAAAAAAATATGCCTTGAAATAGAATGTCAGAGTGAAGAGAAAATGCAAAAAGTAAATGAGTTACATAAAAGAATATAGATAGGATATAGATAAAGAAGAATAGAGAAAACGTATATACATAATAAAAAACACAATGTAGATATCAAAAATAAAAAAGAGCAGAAGACACAATTTAAAAAAATTAATACAGAAAAAAATGGGATTACAAGAAAAAAAATAGATTTTAATAGAACAAAAATTATAATGATTAGAAAAGTTTTGAGGGAGAGATTTAAAGTAAAAGCTAGAATAACGAAAATAGAAGCAGTTGTCCGATAAGAGTAGAGAGACATAATAGCGAAACCAAAGGACAGTAGAAAAAAAAGGAGAGTGTAATATATTATAAGATAGAAATAGTATAGTTCTTGATATTATTTTAATTTCATATTTATTTCTATAATACGCAATTATTGTATTACTCACTGTTTTTTAAAAAATATCTCCAGACCCTCATAAAACACATCATCGGTAAGAATATGCCGTAACATGCGCAATATACTAGGTGCTACAAAAAATCACATCATATAAAATGTTTGATTATTTGTGTGTGTTTAAATACATTTAAATTAAATATATTTAAACATTTATATAGTTTTGTAAAAACATTAGCTATTTTAAGAAAAACAATTTTTTTTCAATTTTACGCATCAGTATATGTTTATATATATATTATAGATTTTTTCTCCATTTTTTGCAACAAAATTATTATATAATAATAAAGGAGAAGACAAACTAGTTAGCGTTTTTTTTCACGACATTTATCTTTATGAATATTATAGATAATAAAATTAATTATGTTTACTCACCCTTGATATAATAGGAAAAAGAGAAAAGTGAATTAATTTCAGAAGGTTTGTTGATCGTTGATGTAAGAGGCTCCATAATAGAATGGGTGTCCAAACGTAGAGATTCTTGTTGGATCTGAACTACATACAGTTCTGTTATACGAGATTCAGGATAAATCTGAAGATGACAATTTTGATGTGATTATATGTTTAATAGTTTCAATCGGAAG
>NW_021850397.1:567953-581491 GCF_003651465.1 Formica exsecta
AGAGTATACTATTTGTGCACAATTACTGTTCGCGATATTGTTTGCTATATCTGTTACTGCCGAAATTTTTATTTTTTATTAAGTAAAAAAATATAACAGAAAATATCTCTAAAATTAAGTGCATACGATATAACTTATTTGGAATTATATAGCACTGGAATTATAAAAAAGAAATTGAAGTGTGTATTTTTTTGTATATTTAAATTAAAACGCGTACCGTATTTTAACTAAAGTATTCTCTATATTTCCAATTTTATAAAAAACTTGGAAATATTGCACACATAACAATTAGCGTTATAATATTAACGGATTAATAAAAAGA
This sequence comes from Formica exsecta, assembly GCF_003651465.1. Classification (NCBI taxonomy): domain Eukaryota; kingdom Metazoa; phylum Arthropoda; class Insecta; order Hymenoptera; family Formicidae; genus Formica; species Formica exsecta. The sequence continues at coordinate 568,276 of NW_021850397.1, forward strand.
GTTATGAACTTCTCCTTATCGTTATGTTAATAGCACTTTGTTTTAATTGAAAAACGAAATAGCATTATGTTGACATATAAAAAAAGAACCTTGTTGATGATATCTATTCCAAATAACGTAGCAAGACCCTCGCACAACCAATGGTAAGACCACCAAGATGCTGGGTTCATTCGAATATTTAACCACTGATGTACCATTTCGCGTGCTATTAAATGCGCTATTTGTATTTTGTGCGCAACGGAATCTACTTCATCATCATAGATAATAGCTGTTTCCCTAAAAACATTTGTTATAATACGATTATGTCCAGTCTTTCCTACAGATATGTTTATCAACAAATAATTAATAAGTAATCTATAAATAAATAATAAATATGTAAATGCTAACAATTCTCTATTTTATTCCAATATATTAGTTTATGATGTAAAATGATTTGTAGCAAGTATTTTTCATTTAAAAGGACGAAATAAATTGCGACTTGAGAAGTTTATATTTATCTCATAAATATTATTAATCATATGATGACCTTCAAGTGTTAAATAAATTTTGCTGCTATGTTTAATAGTTGTTTAGAAAATAGCATATATTAGTGAAATAACAAACATTTTAAAATTATATGACTTTACTTTATGTATGTAGATACATAAGAATAATACACACATAAGACAAAATAATAAGAAAAAATCATATTTTTTGAAATCATAATGTAGTGTTTCTAAGTGTGCGCATTTATTTATAAAAAATGTCTTGAAATAAAATATAATGTAATTTACTTATTAATGTACTTTACATTACCGTATATATTTTTTTTAAATATTAATACTTTATTATTCGTTTTACTTTAATTATGTGCATTACCTATAAAAAATGAGTTTCCATTTTTTTATGCTATTATGTAGAAGACTCGGAATCAGGACATGTTGCACTGTCGAAACGTCTTCCAAATATTCTTTAGATGTCGTATTTTTATTAAAGAACAGTATAATATGTGCAATAATGCTCCTCGCAAACTTTAGTTGCGGTACCAAATTTGATCTGCACCATATGTTTATCCCGACTTTTTCCTGAGGAAATTTCGCTACTTGGTACGAGACATTTGAAGTCACTAGGAATGCGACGAGATAGGTGGGGATCGCAGGACTATAATCGAAGTGTGTCCATATCATTACATCATTAGTGATTTCTCTTTCTCCTAAATCGCTTTTTGGCATATTCGATAAAGCTATACACGACCTATGATGCTTTATATTCATACTAAAGATGGATTTAAATGTCGGCTCATCCCAACATGGAAATATTTGTCGAGCGCCAATTGCTTGGAAAGAGGTTGCCAAAAACCACCTAGCACATTTTGACGGAATATCTTGTATAACGAATATATGTTCAATCATTGCTGTTATTAGATATTGGTATAGAATGTAGAATGTATAAATAAATCTTATGAATAATGGTTTAGAAAATAATATTTTAGTACACCTTATTATAATAATATTATTATATATAATTATCATATTGCATTAATACATGTTTTTTCATTATGGTATATGGCAATTCTTTTGGAGTATATCATATATTAACATACAAATATATAATGTGCAATATGTTTTATATTAACCACCTAGCACATTTTGACGGAATATCTTGTATAACGAATATATGTTCAATCAGCTGTTATTAGATATTGGTATAGAATGGAGAATGTATAAATAAATCTTATGAATAATGGTTTAAAAAATAATATTTTAGTACACCTTATTATAATAATATTATTATATATAATTATCATATTGCATTAATACATGTTTTTTCATTATGGTATATGGCAATTCTTTTGGAGTATATCATATATTAACATACAAATATATAATGTGCAATATGTTTTATATTTTCAGTTCTAAAATGTGCATTAAAAAAAAAAAAAAAAGAAATAATTAGCATTTTTTAATATGCAAAATTGTCTTACACAGATAAATATAACTCAAATTACATGTCTTACGCACAGACATATATATCTCAAATTATGTTTAAATCTTTCAAAGCAAAAATATATTACGCAAGAATAGAAATAGGATAAGATATGATCTTTGAAATCATTGACATATCATGAGAAATATCGACATATTATGATATCGAAAAAAGTTTATATAGAAATAGTAATAAATGATGTTTACATAATGATAAAACAGGCGTATTTTTAACATTTTTAACACACTCAATATTTACTTACGATTCATATCCTTTTTCGTTTACAATGGAAGTTTTGAAAATACTTTCTCCATCATCTAGAATAGTGTCGAACTTCATTTGGAGAATGTAATCTCCTTTTGATACTTCCTTGAAGAAATGAAAGATGAGAATGTGACTTTCATTATTATACGTACTATTCGTTGGAATATAATGATTATATGATCCATTCGTCATAAGAGTAAAGTATTTTATTTTTATTCGTGGTTGTTGTGCGTGCAAACTTATGTTCCACGTTGGTTGTTCTATTCTGATTTGTACAATGCAATCGCCGGAGAAGTTTTTTGCTTCTACATTGGAAAATTGGAAGGTTAGTAAATAATGGGTTGGTTGTATATAATCTGGTAAACGGTGTCCAGTTGTTAAATCTGAATTATTTTCCCAATTGTTGTTGATTAAAGCTGCTGTCTCTCCGATGAATATTAACACGCTGTTTAATAACAGTTTTAAGAACATCATGTCGATTCTCTCGTTATATATATCTGTAAACGTTTCTTTCTTTGTCAAAATGAAATATATAATGAAAAATAAAATAAAACCGAGGCTCTCCTTTTTCCATTATATGTAATTTTGCTAATTAAATTAATTAAATTTAATCGTATGTTTATTGATACTCACAATATAATTTTTGATACACCGGTTGTGCGTATATACCAAACAAATAAACAGTCAATAAAAAGTTGAAACAAAATTAAATTTTAAAATATTACATAAAGTGAGTAAATGACAAGCAATACACAACATATCATACGTCAATCTTTAAGACATGTCATAATATTCCGTGAGTTGTTTCGATAATTACTACATATTAAAAGCAACTGTCTTAGATTCCACTAGCAGAAACTTTTGTTAAGTCTTTAAATTAAATATTAATAGCCAAAGAATGAAATTTTCGTATACAATTCAACATCTTAAAATATTTTTTCTATTAATAGAAAATTTCTATTGCAAAGAATTTTGTCTCTGCCATAACTTAAAAGAATTTTTGGCCAAAATAATGTTCGCAATTTACTAATAAATCGAAAAGAAAGAGGAAAAGGATTTTAAAGAATTTAATTTTGTTTTAAAAGAAATTTTAAATTGAACATAGATTAATCTAATTTAATAGATGTATTTTAATTTTGGAAGATAAGTGCGCTAAATTTATAGCAATTGTTCGCACGCATTCAAAAGATATATTATTGACATACTTTGAAAGTCATACGACCTATGTTCTATCATATGCCTTTCGATACAGTATTATTGTTGATCTTGTGTTATATATATACATGTTATATATACATTTGATCGTTATTATTTAGTGAAATAAAATTTATCCAAATGCTCTTTAAGCAAATCAAATAAAAAATAAATATTAGCGATTATTCTGTTCACACATACATTTTTGTTATATACATTTTTCTTAACAACAAAAATTAGTAGTATCTATTATTATGTTAATAATGTAATTTTAAGAATTATATGCATATGTATATGTTTATATTTACTATACTTTTGTAATTTATAAAACAAAATGTACAAACGCCATTAAATGTTTCTAAGATTATGAAATATTTTTTTTTGTCTCTCTAACGGATTAATAAAATATACAATAATTTAAATTCTTTTAAACAAACAAATTTTTAGATTTGATATTAAATGTCTAAGAGACCAAGGTCATTTTAGCATTTTATTATATTATATGTACGATTTATTATTTCTCATAAAAATTACTTTTAGAAAGAAAACTGTGCTTGTCAAATTTATATTTTATCTAAATTTACATCTTAAAATGATTTAAATTATATTCCTGCATTTTCGGCTTTATTAAAGAGAGATATATAAATGTTTTTTTTTTAGTAACTTACCTTGTATATTGAAATTATCTAGCAATTACGATACAGCTTTTTAAAGTTGATTGTGATTAGCATATTATTATCACGAACTGTTAATAGCGAAAGTATGCATATATAATCACGATCTTACCATTACGACAGACTGCTGAAAATTAACTTTTCCAAAATATCTGACACATTATAAGTAATATTATTAATGTAAACAGATTCCAAGGTTATTTGATTGTTTTTGTAATCCATGAACGTCGAATCAATATATAATAAGGTAGATTTAAATTTTGTCAATTTAATGTAATTTACTTTGCAATGCACGAAAACAATGGAGAAATTGTATTCTGTATTTAAACTTTCTTTTATAAGTACATAGTTTTTTGCTGCTTATATCACGATTTACTGGAAAATATGTGTGGAATTATTATAGAAATATAAAATTAATAATCTTTTTTTCATATATTCTGTAATCAATGTAAATCAAAAGTTTTCTTATACAAAAAATATTAAAACATATAATTTTTGTTTATATTGTTAAATAAATATATTAGTTTAAAGATTATACTGGGTGTAACTAAACAAACGCATATGGACAATACTATCAGATACAGAACAACAATCCAAATCGAAAAGTCCTGAACCATTTTTTGATCTGAGCTTTCTTTTCGTTGTTATATGATGTTAAAGTTAACTAATCAGCGCCTATCTACAACGGAAAACAGAGAAGGTACGACGGGGGTCGGAGTAGAGAGACTGTGTATCTGATAGTGTTGTCCATATGCGTTTGTTTAGTTACACCCTGTATATACATGTCTCCAATAAATTAGACTGAAAAATAGTAATTTTTGATTAATTTCAAGTATACTTTAATACTATGACTCGAAGTTTTCGACAATGTGCGATTGTCAAAGATAAAATTGAAGAAGTACATTATAAATCTTATTTATATTGATACAGAAAAATTTGCTTTCAGTTTGTTCATAAAAACGATGAAAACAAAATGCACTGATTCTAAAATAGTTTTATATTTTATTATAGTTTTTGATATAGTTTTATGACACGATTGAATGTAAAATCTCATGATTTTAGACGAGAAAATTGTATAAGAAATACATAATCATAATGAAGTACTGAAAGAACTTGCATGTGAAAAACAACGCAAATTAATGACACCAAGAATTTGGATTATAAAAATGTATATAAAAGAAATAGTAGTATAAAAAATTATGCTATGCAATTTATTGTAATATAAACTTAACATAACAATATTATAATAATAGTTTTAATATATTCATAGTTTTTATGCCATATATAAAATTATCAATATTAACAAAATTAAATATAAATATTTAATATTATATAATATTAATAATTGCATAAAAATAATAATAACAACATATGATAAATCATTGGTATAAATATTCAGAATAAGAAGCATTTCACAGATTTTTTAAAAACTAGCATTATACATATACGCATACATTTTTTATCATTATTGTGTTAGAAAACTTTTTATAAAAAATATTATTTCTGAGTTGAGATGATACTGAAAATTAATGTATGCAGCACAAATGTCTAGAATAAAGAGCGTTATACAAAACTTTGATCTCTAATAATATGAATAAACATTTGACACAATATTTAGCACTTAAGTTTATATATGCGCATAATATTTGTTTGAATAATTAAAAAGATTAGAGTTACATTATACGATATATTATTAAAGTATTGTGATATCCATAATCTTAAAATAACACATTTAAAATATATCAGAAAAGTTTTTCACTTTTTATTAAATATTAAGTGTAATAAAAGAAATAAAAGGTGAAAAGTATGTGTATGTGTGTATGTTACATAAGTTTCCCGAGAGATAGATGTATTCGTTTAGAGTTAATTTTATAGATATATATATATATATATATATATATATAGACTAATCTTTTTAAAACAAAAAAAATTATGCTAACTTTTGAATTTACAAATTATATACATAAAATACAGTATATTAATGTTATATTAATGTTCTATATCTGTCAAATGATATTTCTTATATATTATTACATCTTTAGAGATAGTGCTACAATCTTTTTGATCAGTTTCGTATTCTACAAAAAACTTATACATAAAAAATGAGCTTAAAAATATTTCGCAAATCCTTTTCATTTTTTAAACATTTATCCAGAAATGAAATAGAACTTCATGATAAAGATTGGATATGTGTATGCATCATGGTTTTTATCATTCATGGATTTAATAAGTTGATAATTCAAGTTTGATTATATTCTCTTCATTCATTGTTTTCCATTTTTTGTAAAATGGAAACGACTTTTCTGACTCTTGATTTGAGATAAGCGTATTTTTATCTTGTGATGGATAAACAAAATTCGTTTTTTCATTAAAGTTCTCACGTACTTATTTATCTGAAACAAATTATCATTAATAAAAGTAGTAATTTCTTTTTCTTTCTATATAAAAATAAAATGCAATATTATTTCTGATTTTTAATACAATTAAGATAAGATATATATATGTTTATAACACATATACAGAGAGAAACAAATAAGTTTAAATATTAAAATGTTAATAAATGAAGGTTTTACATTTATAGAATTTACCTCCGAGTTAATAAAAACCATTTCAGTAATGATTGTTAATTCGCTTTTCATCAAAGTATTTTCTACGAATGATGTTATCTGAAACAGATTATTTTGATATATGTTGTCAAGAATTAGTAATTTAATCTTGTAATATAAAAAATCTATAACATATCTTTTGCATTTAGCATAATTAAAAACAAATTATAATACAAATAAAATATGTAAAATATTTATAAGTAGAGAAGTATATATAATAATGATAAACCGTTTTAAATTTCAATATATTCGATAGCACACTAATTTACCGTATTAAGTACATTCTCAGAATATACGTGATTGATAATATCAATTAACGCTGTAATCGTATTGAATTGTCTATAAAAAAACAAAAAGTTATAATTATATATATGTATAACAAACTTTCTTTTGATATGTTATAAAAGGGGTATGCATTTACGAAGAAAAATATTATTACTTGGGTTTTATATTCATCAAATTCTCTAATATATGGACAAGCATTATTTCATTTCTTGCATGTTTCTCAATAATATTATGAAAATAAAAGATATAATCATTGTGTTGGATTTTTTCTAAATGATCTTTCGGCACTTTTGTTAGCATTTTATGATTCATAACAAATGGATTTTTTGAACAACTAAGAAATTTTAATATTTTCTTATCAAGTTTTTGTGTATATGCTTGCGATACTTTATCCCAAATAGCAGTACTTGCTACAGTCAAACCATTACAATATATCCATTCTTTCCACCATGGTAAGATTCTACAATATTTAAAAAAAAAATCAAGATCTGTTATAAAAATTTAAATTATAATTTGATGTATCTCGTATTATTATATTATCTATTTTGATTATTTGTACATAAAAAATATAGAAAGAGTACAGTTAAAAAAATCATAATTAAATTGTAAAAAAAGTTACTCATTTCTTTCATTATGTCTGAGATATTTATTCAATTTCATTTGGGCTGCGTTCTTGCAATTGAGATGACCGAAAACACATAACCATTTAGCGGCTTCTTGCCGTAAACATTTTGTAAGCTCGTTGTCGATAGGTGTTTCATTGTATGTTATACGCTGAAGAAGTTTATATAAACTTTCTGCTATTTTTTCCTAAAAATTATCAATGTAACATTACGTTACACCGCGATTCGCTCGGCCGAATCTCTAGAGGCAAGCGCGTAAACGTGATGATATACATATATATAATATACATATGTATAATTTTTATTGATAAAAAATATATTATTATTTGCCTTTAAATGATTGATTTCTTCGCTCGAAAATAAAAAGATATTGGACATGTCTTCGAGAGCTTTAAACATAGGATACCATGCCACATAATCTGTCTCATGCGATAGATATTCCGTGAGGTTTAAGAATGTGGATAAATTCATCTGGCCTGTCTTCATGAAGTAATATGCGTCATCGATGATTTGAGCACGATTGAGAACATGTATTTTCTTATATAGCGTAATATTATTCAGGTATCTCGCAATATTTAGCCAATTATTGGTTTCGTAATTAACGCGATAATATCCTGTCACACATAAAATAAATGTTTTAAGTTACTAAATTTTTATGTGTTTGTGTGAAGATTTAGAAAAAAATATTTTTACATATCTGTATCTTTTTTTTCTTTATTTTAAAAAATTGCGCGTTTTATAAATAAGAATGCGAATCTCGTATTATTTACTGCAATACGAATATCATTGATAAAAATCAGTTTTCCCTAAGACTTAACTGCGGAAGAATTCTTAACTATTAAACATAATTTTGACTATATAATTAATGACTAAATTATATTGTACAATACAATATTTATCATATCTGTCATTTACAAGAGAAAAGTTCATTTTTTTTACATATTTTTTATCTAAAGATCTAGTTTAATCTAAAATTTTAAACTTGTTGACTCTGTCACACATAGTTTTTGCATAATTGCATTGTTTTAAAATACGTAAATTTGTAATATAAAGATTTTTCGCAAAATTGCATTTTTGCAAAGCATTGTAAAACTAATAATCAATACTTACCAATTTGTTGTGTATTAACTATTATCCATTCATTCAAGTCGTGCAAAAAATAAAAAGTAGCAATATTCGAGAGAGATATCCAGAATGTGGAAGGTTTGTCCATAGATACTGTAAAGTCAGGTGCTGTCTCCTTAGTTATGGTTACGAGTATGTTCAATTCTTTATCCAAAACTGAACTGTTGATATTTTCTATCGATATTATCAAGTTAGGGTATTGTCTAACCATTAATACAGGATAATGTTCCAGCTTTGTCCAAGGATCCATTTTTTCTTTTATATTTAATACGGATCTACTTTCTTCATCGTAAGCTTTTTGCATAGCCTTCCAAAAATCATCGAGAGTTGTTGATCTAAACTCGATAAATATATAAAATTTTACATTTGTGCTATATTAAATATTGTATAATATATTTTGCATTGAAAAATGTAGAGTTAGCAATAATTTGTGTCTACTAACACATTTTGTGCCATAATTTAATTTTGCATAACTTATCATTTAGTCACTGTGATTTACCAGGAATTCACGTTTTTTATCTATGTGTATAACATATATCAAAATACAAAACGGTTTAAACGAAAGGGTGATTCATCGGTAATTCATGCGGCACAGAACATGTTAATTAATATTTTGATTTATATGTATAATAATTTAGAATTAATTGTAAAATTATAATTATATAATTATATGCAATTCTTTAGATTATTAATTACATTTATTTTTATAATACGTAATTATTGCATTACTCACATAGTAGACATGTTATAAAATATCTCAATGCCATATTGGAACTTCTCATCCGTAAGAATATGTTGCAAAATGCGCAATATAGCAGATGCTACAACAAATCATATTAGAAAGTGCGCTGATTAAATACATTTAAATCGAATTTATTACAGTGTTTACAACATACTTTTCTTCTAGATTATATTTTAAATAAAGATTTATTTTATGTTTTATATATGCACATTTCTTATACATATATAACAACGTTAGAATACTAAAATAGAAAAAAAGCAAATTTATTTATTATTTTTTTCTTTATGATTTTGTGACATTTATGTTTATAAATTTATGGACAAGGCGTTTACATATACACACACATTTATACATATAATTATATTTGTTTGTTCTTACCTTTAATGTGATAGGAAAACGGGAGATGAAAATGAGGATCAGAATCTAAACGGAGAGATTCTTGTTGAATTTGTACCACGAACAGATCCATCATACGGAAATCTGAAAAACTCTGGAGACGGAAATTTTGTTAGCTAAATGATCAACGATATCTTTAATCGGAAAAGCATATAACTTCTGCATATTGTTAGCATTAGCAACAATTAATACTAACTTGTTAGTGTAGAAATAATTTTCTTATATTTTGCTTTAGAGCACTTCGCCATTTGCCGTTTTTTTATTAGATATTTATACGTCAATACTCTTCCATTAGTATAGACAAATATAATAGATGTTAAAATGTCGGATGAAGAAATATCAATAAAGAATCAAGTATCAGATAGAGAAATGACAAACGGCAAAGTAATCTGCTATTCTTATATTTAATTAAGCGAAAAGATAAACAAAATATCTTTACAGTTACACAATAGTTACACATTTGTAACTATTTAAGATTAGATATCGTTAAGATTAATAAAAAAAAAAAACTTGCGAATCTTTCAGTTCAAGCTAAAACGTGCCGTTCTGTCTAAATCATTTTTTGCAAAAGAGCAATATATATATACAGGATGGCCCCAAACGTTCCAGCCAGACTTTGAAATCTGATAGGAAATTTAATTCTGAACAAAAAATTTCCTATAAACATGGGTCGAAAAATGCTTCCTTAAGAAGTTATCGCTCAAAAACCTCTGATGCAAAGGAAGAGCAAAAGGTGATGAAAATAAAATTAATTTTTTTAAACTAAAATAGCACGTAATAGTAGAAAATGAATAAAGACGTGAAAAAGCTAACTGTTCTCAAAATGTCGCCCCCTAGCTTCAATACACTTTCGGCATCGAGTAATGACCGATCTAGCCGCTTTACGGATTTCCTCCTGATTCAACTTTTTGTTAAAAGACGCACATTTTCCATGATATTTGAACAAATGTGTAAAATAATCACGATTTCAGAGGTTTTTGAGCAATAATTTCTAAAGAAAGCATTTTTTGCCCCATGTTTATATGTATATGTATATATATGTGTGTGAGTGTATATATATATATATATATATATATATATGTATATATATTCATATATGTATATATAAAAAATCAACCTTATTAACGATATTTGTTCCGAGTAACATTGCGACACCCTGGTGTAACCAAAAATTAGACGAGGTTGAGTTGATTTGATTATCCAACCATTGATATGTTATTTTGCGAGCTATTAAACGTGCCACCTCTATCTTACGAGCAACGGGATCAAATCGTTCATTATAAATAACAGTTGTTTCTCTAAAAGACGTTGTTAATAGATTTATACTTTTCATTTTAATTGCGTATGTGTTATTATTATGTGTTATTACCTATAAAAAATAAGATTGCATTTGTCCATGTCATATATGTTATATCGAAAGCCTGGGATTACAACATGTTGTATATATGGAACTTTCTTGAAAGTTTCCCAATTTTCAAAGTACGTTGTAATTTTTCGAATAACGTTATTTGCGAACAATAGTTCGTAATATGATGGCGGTTTACACCATAGATTTATATCAGGCATAAAAAAGAAATTGTGCAGTATAAATCCGATACAATAAGTGGGCATTGCGGGAGTTTTGAAATGTGTCCACTGCATCTTATTGTTATCTTTCGTTATTGCTTGTACTGGCATGTTCGACAAAGTTTTATATGAATCATAATGCTTTATAGAAATATTGAATGTCGCTTTTAATATCGGCACGTCCCAACATGGAAATAATTGTCGAGCTGCAAATGTCTGCGTTGCAACTAACCACCTACCACATTTTAATAACATATATTATATAACAAAAAATATGTAATTATTACTGACATTAGAGATTAGTACATAGTGGAAATGTACAGACGCGTTTTATGTGTGTGAATAATGTTTTAAGAATAATTCACAGCAAAAACATTTCAGTGCGCGTACTTTATTATTATAATGTTATTAGTATGTTATATCGACAATTATTATGTTTTTTAACTGTAATAGGTAATAACATTTTTCTAATACGTGTTTTGTATATATAGATATATATACATATATGTATATATGCAAAACATGTTACAAAAATATTATTACATTTTACAATTATTTTGCTTCAGTAAAAGAGATCTCGTCTCTAAAAAATTTATTAGGTGTCTATTAAAAAGATATATTTATACAATTTCTTTCATTAATTGTAAGCTTATATAGTACGCAATTTAAAATGTTGATATATGAATTATGTCGATGGCGATATCAGAAATGACTTATAAAAAACAGTAATAAATGAATATAATAATAAAAGAAATATGTTTTCAGCATTTCTAGTATACTCTCAATCTTTACTTACATTTTCTGTCCATTACCATTTATGTAGAAAGTTTTGAGGAAAACTTCATCATCATCTAAAGAACCGTTAAATGATATATGCAAAGAGTAATATCCGCTTAATATATCCTCTTGAAGAAAAATGTAGAGAGTATCCTTTTTTTTATCGTATTTATGCATTCCGACATAGGTTTTATTTGAGTGTCTTTCGACCAGATATATATATTGTATTTCTATATGTGGTTTTTGTGCGTGTAAAGTTATGAATTCTAATTGAATATCGATCTTGATGTATATAATACATTTGCCAGAAAAGATTTTTGGTTCTACCTCCAAAAATTGTTGTAATTCGATATATATATCATAGTGCAGCGGTGTTACGTCATTTTGTAAGAATGTCATTGGGTCCGGATCATGTTTCACTTCCCTTTCCCTTTCCGTAAAAAATGCTTCTCCAATTATGAATATTAGACCGCTGTTTAATAACAGTCTTAGGAATATCATTCTCTTATCATAGGTATCTACAGAAACATTTTTTATGTTTTGTAAGAGATTAAATTAATTTATATATTTTTGATATATTGGTATATTTACAATATTTTAGAGTTTATTTTGGTTTATATGTAACGATAATCTTATACTATATTTTCGTTATTAGAAAATGTTATTGTATAGAATACAAACAATTATAATCTAGTTATTTTATATGACTCATATATTGTGTGTGTGGGTAAGAGAGAGAGATTCTTATCTACATCTTATATATATATATATATATATATATATATATATATATATATATATATATATATATATATATATATATATATATATATATATATATATATATATATATATATATATATATATATATATATATATATATATATATATATATATATATATATATATATATATATATATATATATATATATATATATATATATATATATATATATATATATATATATATATATATATATATATATATATATTTTTCT